>NW_026989064.1:0-126352 GCF_030222135.1 Aotus nancymaae
ATAGCTGCGTTTTGGATTTAGAAGCAGATATTTCCCTGTGCTTAGTGCTGTTTCTTCCATATGCCGGTAATGGGCTGAAAACGCCTGTTTTGGGACTCTGCACAGAAAGTGTTTGCAGACTGCTGAATCCACACACGGGTTTAACTCTGGAAGTTGAGTGCACACATTGACAACCGTTCTGTTAGATAGCTGCGTTTTGGATTTAGAAGCAGATATTTCCCTGTGCTTACTGCTGTTTCTTCCATATGCCGGTAATGGGCTGAAAACGCCTGTTTTGGGACTCTGCAGAGAAAGCGTTTGCAGACTGCTGAATCCACACACGGGTTTAACTCTGGAAGCTGAGTGCACACATTGACAACCGTTCTGTTAGATAGCTGCGTTTTGGATTTAGAAGCAGATATTTCCCTGTGCTTACTGCTGTTTCTTCCATATGCCGGTAATGGGATGAAAACGCCTGTTTTGGGACTCTGCAGAGAAAGTGTTTGCAGACTGCTGAATCCACACACGGGTTTAACTCTGGAAGTTGAGTACACACATTGACAACCGTTCTGTTAGATAGCTGCGTTTTGGATTTAGAAGCAGATATTTCCCTGTGCTTACTGCTGTTTCTTCCATATGCCGGTAATGGGCTGAAAACGCCTGTTTTGGGACTCTGCAGAGAAAGTGTTTGCAGACTGCTGAATCCACACACGGGTTTAACTCTGGAAGTTGAGTGCACACCTTGACAACCGTTCTGTTAGATAGCTGGGTTTTGGATTTAGAAGCAGATATTTCCCTGTGCTTACTGCTGTTTCTTCCATATGCCGGTAATGGGCTGAAAACGCCTGTTTTGGGACTCTGCAGAGAAAGTGTTTGCAGACTGCTGAATCCACACACGGGTTTAACTCTGGAAGTTGAGTGCACACGTTGACAACCGTTCTGTTAGATAGCTGCGTTTTGGATTTAGAAGCAGATATTTCCCTGGGCTTACTGCTGTTTCTTCCATATGCCGGTAATGGGCTGATAACGCCTGTTTTGGGACTCTGCAGAGAAAGTGTTTGCAGACTGCTGAATCCACACACGGCTTTAACTCTGGAAGTTGAGTGCACACATTGACAACCGTTCTGTTAGATAGCTGCGTTTTGGATTTAGAAGCAGATATTTCCCTGTGCTTACTGCTGTTTCTTCCATATGCCGGTAATGGGCTGAAAACGCCTGTTTTGGGACTCTGCAGAGAAAGTGTTTGCAGACTGCTGAATCCACACACGGGTTTAACTCTGGAAGTTGAGTGCACACATTGACAACCGTTCTGTTAGATAGCTGCGTTTTGGATTTAGAAGCAGATATTTCCCTGTGCTTACTGCTGTTTCTTCCATATGCCGGTAATGGGCTGAAAACGCCTGTTTTGGGACTCTGCAGAGAAAGTGTTTGCAGACTGCTGAATCCACACACGGGTTTAACTCTGGAAGTTGAGTGCACACATTGACAACCGTTCTGTTAGATAGCTGGGTTTTGGATTTAGAAGCAGATATTTCCCTGTGCTTACTGCTGTTTCTTCCATATGCCGGTAATGGGCTGAAAACGCCTGTTTTGGGACTCTGCAGAGAAAGTGTTTGCAGACTGCTGAATCCACAAACGGATTTAACTCTGGAAGTTGAGTGCACACATTGACAACCGTTCTGTTAGATAGCTGCGTTTTGGATTTAGAAGCAGATATTTCCCTGTGCTTACTGCTGTTTCTTCCATATGCCGGTAATGGACTGAAAACGCCTGTTTTGGGACTCTGCAGAGAAAGTGTTTGCAGACTGCTGAATCCACACACGGGTTTAACTCTGGAAGTTGAGTGTACACATTGACAACCGTTCTGTTAGATAGCTGCGTTTTGGATTTAGAAGCAGATATTTCCCTGTGCTTACTGCTGTTTCTTCCATATGCCGGTAATGGGCTGAAAACGCCTGTTTTGGGACTCTGCAGAGAAAGTGTTTGCAGACTGCTGAATACACACGTGTTTAACTCTGGAAGTTGAGTGCACACGTTGACAACCGTTCTGTTAGATAGCTGGGTTTTGGATTTAGAAGCAGATATTTCCCTGTGCTTACTGCTGTTTCTTCCATATGCCGGTAATGGGCTGAAAACGCCTGTTTTGGGACTCTGCAGAGAAAGTGTTTGCAGACTGCTGAATCCACACACGGGTTTAACTCTGGAAGTTGAGTGTACACATTGACAACCGTTCTGTTAGATAGCTGCGTTTTGGATTTAGAAGCAGATATTTCCCTGTGCTTACTGCTGTTTCTTCCATATGCCGGTAATGGGCTGAAAACGCCTGTTTTGGGACTCTGCAGAGAAAGTGTTTGCAGACTGCTGAATCCACACACGTGTTTAACTCTGGAAGTTGAGTGCACACGTTGACAACCGTTCTGTTAGATAGCTGGGTTTTGGATTTAGAAGCAGATATTTCCCTGTGCTTACTGCTGTTTCTTCCATATGCCGGTAATGGGCTGAAAACGCCTGTTTTGGGACTCTGCAGAGAAAGTGTTTGCAGACTGCTGAATCCACACACGTGTTTAACTCTGGAAGTTGAGTGCACACGTTGACAACCGTTCTGTTAGATAGCTGGGTTTTGGATTTAGAAGCAGATATTTCCCTGTGCTTACTGCTGTTTCTTCCATATGCCGGTAATGGGCTGAAAACGCCTGTTTTGGGACTCTGCAGAGAAAGTGTTTGCAGACTGCTGAATCCACACACGGGTTTAACTCTGGAAGTTGAGTGCACACGTTGACAACCGTTCTGTTAGATAGCTGGGTTTTGGATTTAGAAGCAGATATTTCCCTGTGCTTACTGCTGTTTCTTCCATATGCCGGTAATGAGCTGAAAACGCCTGTTTTGGGACTCTGCAGAGAAAGTGTTTGCAGACTGCTGAATCCAGACACGGGTTTAACTCTGGAAGTTGAGTGCACACATTGACAACCGTTCTGTTAGATAGCTGCGTTTTGGATTTAGAAGCAGATATTTCCCTGGGCTTACTGCTGTTTCTTCCATATGCCGGTAATGGGCTGATAACGCCTGTTTTGGGACTCTGCAGAGAAAGTGTTTGCAGACTGCTGAATCCACACACGGCTTTAACTCTGGAAGTTGAGTGCACACATTGACAACCGTTCTGTTAGATAGCTGCGTTTTGGATTTAGAAGCAGATATTTCCCTGGGCTTACTGCTGTTTCTTCCATATGCCGGTAATGGGCTGATAACGCCTGTTTTGGGACTCTGCAGAGAAAGTGTTTGCAGACTGCTGAATCCACACACGGGTTTAACTCTGGAAGTTGAGTGCACACATTGACAACCGTTCTGTTAGATAGCTGCGTTTTGGATTTAGAAGCAGATATTTCCCTGTGCTTACTGCTGTTTCTTCCATATGCCGGTAATGGGCTGAAAACGCCTGTTTTGGGACTCTGCAGAGAAAGTGTTTGCAGACTGCTGAATCCACACACGGGTTTAACTCTGGAAGTTGAGTGCACACATTGACAACCGTTCTGTTAGATAGCTGCGTTTTGGATTTAGAAGCAGATATTTCCCTGTGCTTACTGCTGTTTCTTCCATATGCCGGTAATGGGCTGAAAACGCCTGTTTTGGGACTCTGCAGAGAAAGTGTTTGCAGACTGCTGAATCCACACACGGGTTTAACTCTGGAAGTTGAGTGCACACATTGACAACCGTTCTGTTAGATAGCTGGGTTTTGGATTTAGAAGCAGATATTTCCCTGTGCTTACTGCTGTTTCTTCCATATGCCGGTAATGGGCTGAAAACGCCTGTTTTGGGACTCTGCAGAGAAAGTGTTTGCAGACTGCTGAATCCACACACGGATTTAACTCTGGAAGTTGAGTGCACACATTGACAACCGTTCTGTTAGATAGCTGCGTTTTGGATTTAGAAGCAGATATTTCCCTGTGCTTACTGCTGTTTCTTCCATATGCCGGTAATGGACTGAAAACGCCTGTTTTGGGACTCTGCAGAGAAAGTGTTTGCAGACTGCTGAATCCACACACGGGTTTAACTCTGGAAGTTGAGTGTACACATTGACAACCGTTCTGTTAGATAGCTGCGTTTTGGATTTAGAAGCAGATATTTCCCTGTGCTTACTGCTGTTTCTTCCATATGCCGGTAATGGGCTGAAAACGCCTGTTTTGGGACTCTGCAGAGAAAGTGTTTGCAGACTGCTGAATCCACACACGTGTTTAACTCTGGAAGTTGAGTGCACACGTTGACAACCGTTCTGTTAGATAGCTGGGTTTTGGATTTAGAAGCAGATATTTCCCTGTGCTTACTGCTGTTTCTTCCATATGCCGGTAATGGGCTGAAAACGCCTGTTTTGGGACTCTGCAGAGAAAGTGTTTGCAGACTGCTGAATCCACACACGGGTTTAACTCTGGAAGTTGAGTGTACACATTGACAACCGTTCTGTTAGATAGCTGCGTTTTGGATTTAGAAGCAGATATTTCCCTGTGCTTACTGCTGTTTCTTCCATATGCCGGTAATGGGCTGAAAACGCCTGTTTTGGGACTCTGCAGAGAAAGTGTTTGCAGACTGCTGAATCCACACACGTGTTTAACTCTGGAAGTTGAGTGCACACGTTGACAACCGTTCTGTTAGATAGCTGGGTTTTGGATTTAGAAGCAGATATTTCCCTGTGCTTACTGCTGTTTCTTCCATATGCCGGTAATGGGCTGAAAACGCCTGTTTTGGGACTCTGCAGAGAAAGTGTTTGCAGACTGCTGAATCCACACACGGGTTTAACTCTGGAAGTTGAGTGCACACGTTGACAACCGTTCTGTTAGATAGCTGGGTTTTGGATTTAGAAGCAGATATTTCCCTGTGCTTACTGCTGTTTCTTCCATATGCCGGTAATGGGCTGAAAACGCCTGTTTTGGGACTCTGCAGAGAAAGTGTTTGCAGACTGCTGAATCCACACACGGGTTTAACTCTGGAAGTTGAGTGCACACGTTGACAACCGTTCTGTTAGATAGCTGGGTTTTGGATTTAGAAGCAGATATTTCCCTGTGCTTACTGCTGTTTCTTCCATATGCCGGTAATGAGCTGAAAACGCCTGTTTTGGGACTCTGCAGAGAAAGTGTTTGCAGACTGCTGAATCCAGACACGGGTTTAACTCTGGAAGTTGAGTGCACACATTGACAACCGTTCTGTTAGATAGCTGCGTTTTGGATTTAGAAGCAGATATTTCCCTGGGCTTACTGCTGTTTCTTCCATATGCCGGTAATGGGCTGATAACGCCTGTTTTGGGACTCTGCAGAGAAAGTGTTTGCAGACTGCTGAATCCACACACGGCTTTAACTCTGGAAGTTGAGTGCACACATTGACAACCGTTCTGTTAGATAGCTGCGTTTTGGATTTAGAAGCAGATATTTCCCTGTGCTTAGTGCTGTTTCTTCCATATGCCGGTAATGGGCTGAAAACGCCTGTTTTGGGACTCTGCAGAGAAAGTGTTTGCAGACTGCTGAATCCACACACGGGTTTAACTCTGGAAGTTGAGTGCACACATTGACAACCGTTCTGTTAGATAGCTGCGTTTTGGATTTAGAAGCAGATATTTCCCTGTGCTTACTGCTGTTTCTTCCATATGCCGGTAATGGGCTGAAAACGCCTGTTTTGGGACTCTGCAGAGAAAGTGTTTGCAGACTGCTGAATCCACACACGGGTTTAACTCTGGAAGTTGAGTGCACACATTGACAACCGTTCTGTTAGATAGCTGCGTTTTGGATTTAGAAGCAGATATTTCCCTGTGCTTACTGCTGTTTATTCCATATGCCGGTAATGGGCTGAAAACGCCTGTTTTGGGACTCTGCAGAGAAAGTGTTTGCAGACTGCTGAATCCACACACGGGTTTAACTCTGGAAGTTGAGTGCACACATTGACAACCGTTCTGTTAGATAGCTGCGTTTTGGATTTAGAAGCAGATATTTCCCTGTGCTTACTGCTGTTTCTTCCATATGCAGGTAATGGGCTGAAAACGCCTGTTTTGGGACTCTGCAGAGAAAGTGTTTGCAGACTGCTGAATCCACACACGGGTTTAACTCTGGAAGTTGAGTGCACACGTTGACAACCGTTCTGTTAGATAGCTGGGTTTTGGATTTAGAAGCAGATATTTCCCTGTGCTTACTGCTGTTTCTTCCATATGCCGGTAAAGGGTTGAAAACGCCTGTTTTGGGACTCTGCAGAGAAAGTGTTTGCAGACTGCTGAATCCACACACGGGTTTAACTCTGGAAGTTGAGTGCACACATTGACAACCGTTCTGTTAGATAGCTGCGTTTTGGATTTAGAAGCAGATATTTCCCTGGGCTTACTGCTGTTTCTTCCATATGCCGGTAATAGGCTGATAACGCCTGTTTTGGGACTCTGCAGAGAAAGTGTTTGCAGACTGCTGAATCCACACACGGCTTTAACTCTGGAAGTTGAGTGCACACATTGACAACCGTTCTGTTAGATAGCTGCATTTTGGATTTAGAAGCAGATATTTCCCTGTGCTTAGTGCTGTTTCTTCCATATGCCGGTAATGGGCTGAAAACGCCTGTTTTGGGACTCTGCAGAGAAAGTGTTTGCAGACTGCTGAATCCACACACGGGTTTAACTCTGGAAGTTGAGTGCACACATTGACAACCGTTCTGTTAGATAGCTGCGTTTTGGATTTAGGAGCAGATATTTCCCTGTGCTTACTGCTGTTTCTTCCATATGCCGGTAATGGGCTGAAAACGCCTGTTTTGGGACTCTGCAGAGAAAGTGTTTGCAGACTGCTGAATCCACACACGGCTTTAACTCTGGAAGTTGAGTGCACACATTGACAACCGTTCTGTTAGATAGCTGCGTTTTGGATTTAGAAGCAGATATTTCCCTGTGCTTACTGCTGTTTCTTCCATATGCCGGTAATGGGCTGAAAACGCCTGTTTTGGGACTCTGCAGAGAAAGTGTTTGCAGACTGCTGAATCCACACACGGGTTTAACTCTGGAAGTTGAGTGCACACATTGACAACCGTTCTGTTAGATAGCTGCGTTTTGGATTTAGAAGCAGATATTTCCCTGTGCTTACTGCTGTTTCTTCCATATGCCGGTAATGGGCTGAAAACGCCTGTTTTGGGACTCTGCAGAGAAAGTGTTTGCAGACTGCTGAATCCACACACGGGTTTAACTCTGGAAGTTGAGTGCAAACATTGACAACCGTTCTGTTAGATAGCTGGGTTTTGGATTTAGAAGCAGATATTTCCCTGTGCTTACTGCTGTTTCTTCCATATGCCGGTAATGGGCTGAAAACGCCTGTTTTGGGACTCTGCAGAGAAAGTGTTTGCAGACTGCTGAATCCACACACGGGTTTAACTCTGGAAGTTGAGTGCACACATTGACAACCGTTCTGTTAGATAGCTGCGTTTTGGATTTAGAAGCAGATATTTCCCTGTGCTTACTGCTGTTTCTTCCATATGCCGGTAATGGGCTGAAAACGCCTGTTTTGGGACTCTGCAGAGAAAGTGTTTGCAGACTGCTGAATCCACACACGGGTTTAACTCTGGAAGTTGAGTGCACACATTGACAACCGTTCTGTTAGATAGCTGCGTTTTGGATTTAGAAGCAGATATTTCCCTGTGCTTACTGCTGTTTCTTCCATATGCCGGTAATGGGCTGAAAACGCCTGTTTTGGGACTCTGCAGAGAAAGTGTTTGCAGACTGCTGAATCCACACACGGGTTTAACTCTGGAAGTTGAGTGCACACATTGACAACCGTTCTGTTAGATAGCTGCGTTTTGGATTTAGAAGCAGATATTTCCCTGTGCTTACTGCTGTTTCTTCCATATGCCGGTAATGGGCTGAAAACGCCTGTTTTGGGACTCTGCAGAGAAAGTGTTTGCAGACTGCTGAATCCACACACGGGTTTAACTCTGGAAGTTGAGTGCACACGTTGACAACCGTTCTGTTAGATAGCTGGGTTTTGGATTTAGAAGCAGATATTTCCCTGTGCTTACTGCTGTTTCTTCCATATGCCGGTAATGGGCTGAAAACGCCTGTTTTGGGACTCTGCAGAGAAAGTGTTTGCAGACTGCTGAATCCACACATGGGTTTAACTCTGGAAGTTGAGTGCACACATTGACAACCGTTCTGTTAGATAGCTGTGTTTTGGATTTAGAAGCAGATATTTCCCTGGGCTTACTGCTGTTTCTTCCATATGCCGGTAATGGGCTGATAACGCCTGTTTTGGGACTCTGCAGAGAAAGTGTTTGCAGACTGCTGAATCCACACACGGCTTTAACTCTGGAAGTTGAGTGCACACATTGACAACCGTTCTGTTAGATAGCTGCGTTTTGGATTTAGAAGCAGATATTTCCCAGTGCTTAGTGCTGTTTCTTCCATATGCCGGTAATGGGCTGAAAACGCCTGTTTTGGGACTCTGCAGAGAAAGTGTTTGCAGACTGCTGAATCCACACACGGGTTTAACTCTGGAAGTTGAGTGCACACATTGACAACCGTTCTGTTAGATAGCTGCGTTTTGGATTTAGAAGCAGATATTTCCCTGTGCTTACTGCTGTTTCTTCCATATGCCGGTAATGGGCTGAAAACGCCTGTTTTGGGACTCTGCAGAGAAAGTGTTTGCAGACTGCTGAATCCACACACGGGTTTAACTCTGGAAGTTGAGTGCACACATTGACAACCGTTCTGTTAGATGGCTGCGTTTTGGATTTAGAAGCAGATATTTCCCTGTGCTTACTGCTGTTTCTTCCATATGCCGGTAATGGGCTGAAAACGCCTGTTTTGGGACTCTGCAGAGAAAGTGTTTGCAGACTGCTGAATCCACACACGGGTTTAACTCAGGAAGTTGAGTGCACACATTGACAACCGTTCTGTTAGATAGCTGCGTTTTGGATTTAGAAGCAGAGATTTCCCTGTGCTTACTGCTGTTTCTTCCATATGCCGGTAATGGGCTGAAAACGCCTGTTTTGGGACTCTGCAGAGAAAGTGTTTGCAGACTGCTGAATCCACACACGGGTTTAACTCTGGAAGTTGAGTGCACACATTGACAACCGTTCTGTTAGATAGCTGCGTTTTGGATTTAGAAGCAGATATTTCCCTGTGCTTACTGCTGTTTCTTCCATATGCCGGTAATGGGCTGAAAACGCCTGTTTTGGGACTCTGCAGAGAAAGTGTTTGCAGACTGCTGAATCCACACACGGGTTTAACTCTGGAAGTTGAGTGCACACATTGACAACCGTTCTGTTAGATAGCTGCGTTTTGGATTTAGAAGCAGATATTTCCCTGTGCTTACTGCTGTTTCTTCCATATGCCGGTAATGGGCTGAAAACGCCTGTTTTGGGACTCTGCAGAGAAAGTGTTTGCAGACTGCTGAATCCACACACGGGTTTAACTCTGGAAGTTGAGTGCACACATTGACAACCGTTCTGTTAGATAGCTGCGTTTTGGATTTAGAAGCAGATATTTCCCTGTGCTTACTGCTGTTTCTTCCATATGCCGGTAATGGGCTGAAAACGCCTGTTTTGGGACTCTGCAGAGAAAGTGTTTGCAGACTGCTGAATCCACACACGGGTTTAACTCTGGAAGTTGAGTGCACACATTGACAACCGTTCTGTTAGATAGCTGCGTTTTGGATTTAGAAGCAGATATTTCCCTGGGCTTACTGCTGTTTCTTCCATATGCCGGTAATGGGCTGATAACGCCTGCTTTGGGACTCTGCAGAGAAAGTGTTTGCAGACTGCTGAATCCACACACTGCTTTAACTCTGGAAGTTGAGTGCACACATTGACAACCGTTCTGTTAGATAGCTGCGTTTTGGATTTAGAAGCAGATATTTCCCTGTGCTTAGTGCTGTTTCTTCCATATGCCGGTAATGGGCTGAAAACGCCTGTTTTGGGACTCTGCAGAGAAAGTGTTTGCAGACTGCTGAATCCACACACGGGTTTAACTCTGGAAGTTGAGTGCACACATTGACAACCGTTCTATTAGATAGCTGCGTTTTGGATTTAGAAGCAGATATTTCCCTGTGCTTACTGCTGTTTCTTCCATATGCCGGTAATGGGCTGAAAACGCCTGTTTTGGGACTCTGCAGAGAAAGTGTTTGCAGACTGCTGAATCCACACACGGCTTTAACTCTGGAAGTTGAGTGCACACATTGACAACCGTTCTGTTAGATAGCTGCGTTTTGGATTTAGAAGCAGATATTTCCCTGTGCTTAGTGCTGTTTCTTCCATATGCCGGTAATGGGCTGAAAACGCCTGTTTTGGGACTCTGCAGAGAAAGTGTTTGCAGACTGCTGAATCCACACACGGGTTTAACTCTGGAAGTTGAGTGCACACATTGACAACCGTTCTGTTAGATAGCTGCGTTTTGGATTTAGAAGCAGATATTTCCCTGTGCTTACTGCTGTTTCTTCCATATGCCGGTAATGGGCTGAAAACGCCTGTTTTGGGACTCTGCAGAGAAAGTGTTTGCAGACTGCTGAATCCACACACGGGTTTAACTCTGGAAGTTGAGTGCACACATTGACAACCGTTCTGTTAGATAGCTGCGTTTTGGATTTAGAAGCAGATATTTCCCTGTGCTTACTGCTGTTTCTTCCATATGCCGGTAATGGGCTGAAAACGCCTGTTTTGGGACTCTGCAGAGAAAGTGTTTGCAGACTGCTGAATCCACACACGGGTTTAACTCTGGAAGTTGAGTGCACACATTGACAACCGTTCTGTTAGATAGCTGCGTTTTGGATTTAGAAGCAGAGATTTCCCTGTGCTTACTGCTGTTTCTTCCATATGCCGGTAATGGGCTGAAAACGCCTGTTTTGGGACTCTGCAGAGAAAGTGTTTGCAGACTGCTGAATCCACACACGGGTTTAACTCTGGAAGTTGAGTGCACACATTGACAACCGTTCTGTTAGATAGCTGCGTTTTGGATTTAGAAGCAGATATTTCCCTGTGCTTACTGCTGTTTCTTCCATATGCCGGTAATGGGCTGAAAACGCCTGTTTGGGGACTCTGCAGAGAAAGTGTTTGCAGACTGCTGAATCCACACACGGGTTTAACTCTGGAAGTTGAGTGCACACATTGACAACCGTTCTGTTAGATAGCTGCGTTTTGGATTTAGAAGCAGATATTTCCCTGTGCTTACTGCTGTTTCTTCCATATGCCGGAAATGGGCTGAAAACGCCTGTTTTGGGACTCTGCAGAGAAAGTGTTTGCAGACTGCTGAATCCACACACGGGTTTAACTCTGGAAGTTGAGTGCACACATTGACAACCGTTCTGTTAGATAGCTGCGTTTTGGATTTAGAAGCAGATATTTCCCTGTGCTTACTGCTGTTTCTTCCATATGCCGGTAATGGGCTGAAAACGCCTGTTTTGGGACTCTGCAGAGAAAGTGTTTGCAGACTGCTGAATCCACACACGGGTTTAACTCTGGAAGTTGAGTGCACACATTGACAACCGTTCTGTTAGATAGCTGCGTTTTGGATTTAGAAGCAGATATTTCCCTGTGCTTACTGCTGTTTCTTCCATACGCCGGTAATGGGCTGAAAACGCCTGTTTTGGGACTCTGCAGAGAAAGTGTTTGCAGACTGCTGAATCCACACACGGGTTTAACTCTGGAAGTTGAGTGCACACATTGACAACCGTTCTGTTAGATAGCTGCGTTTTGGATTTAGAAGCAGATATTTCCCTGTGCTTACTGCTGTTTCTTCCATATGCCGGTAATGGGCTGAAAACGCCTGTTTTGGGACTCTGCAGAGAAAGTGTTTGCAGACTGCTGAATCCACACACGGGTTTAACTCTGGAAGTTGAGTGCACACATTGACAACCGTTCTGTTAGATAGCTGCGTTTTGGATTTAGAAGCAGATATTTCCCTGTGCTTACTGCTGTTTCTTCCATATGCCGGTAATGGGCTGAAAACGCCTGTTTTGGGACTCTGCAGAGAAAGTGTTTGCAGACTGCTGAATCCACACACGGGTTTAACTCTGGAAGTTGAGTGCACACGTTGACAACCGTTCTGTTAGATAGCTGGGTTTTGGATTTAGAAGCAGATATTTCCCTGTGCTTACTGCTGTTTCTTCCATATGCCGGTAATGGGCTGAAAACGCCTGTTTTGGGACTCTGCAGAGAAAGTGTTTGCAGACTGCTGAATCCACACACGGGTTTAACTCCGGAAGTTGAGTGCACACGTTGACAACCGTTCTGTTAGATAGCTGCGTTTTGGATTTAGAAGCAGATATTTCCCTGGGCTTACTGCTGTTTCTTCCATATGCCGGTAATGGGCTGATAACGCCTGTTTTGGGACTCTGCAGAGAAAGTGTTTGCAGACTGCTGAATCCACACACGGCTTTAACTCTGGAAGTTGAGTGCACACATTGACAACCGTTCTGTTAGATAGCTGCGTTTTGGATTTAGAAGCAGATATTTCCCTGTGCTTAGTGCTGTTTCTTCCATATGCCGGTAATGGGCTGATAACGCCTGTTTTGGGACTCTGCAGAGAAAGTGTTTGCAGACTGCTGAATCCACACACGGGTTTAACTCTGGAAGTTGAGTGCACACATTGACAACCGTTCTGTTAGATAGCTGGGTTTTGGATTTAGAAGCAGATATTTCCCTGTGCTTACTGCTGTTTCTTCCATATGCCGGTAATGGGCTGAAAACGCCTGTTTTGGGACTCTGCAGAGAAAGTGTTTGCAGACTGCTGAATCCACACACGGGTTTAACTCTGGAAGTTGAGTGCACACATTGACAACCGTTCTGTTAGATAGCTGCGTTTTGGATTTAGAAGCAGATATTTCCCTGTGCTTACTGCTGTTTCTTCCATATGCCGGTAATGGGCTGAAAACGCCTGTTTTGGGACTCTGCAGAGAAAGTGTTTGCAGACTGCTGAATCCACACACGGGTTTAACTCTGGAAGTTGAGTGCACACATTGACAACCGTTCTGTTAGATAGCTGCGTTTTGGATTTAGAAGCAGATATTTCCCTGTGCTTACTGCTGTTTCTTCCATATGCCGGTAATGGGCTGAAAACGCCTGTTTTGGGACTCTGCAGAGAAAGTGTTTGCAGACTGCTGAATCCACACACGGGTTTAACTCTGGAAGTTGAGTGCACACATTGACAACCGTTCTGTTAGATAGCTGCGTTTTGGATTTAGAAGCAGATATTTCCCTGTGCTTACTGCTGTTTCTTCCATATGCCGGTAATGGGCTGAAAACGCCTGTTTTGGGACTCTGCAGAGAAAGTGTTTGCAGACTGCTGAATCCACACACGGGTTTAACTCTGGAAGTTGTGTGCACACGTTGACAACCGTTCTGTTAGATAGCTGGGTTTTGGATTTAGAAGCAGATATTTCCCTGTGCTTACTGCTGTTTCTTCCATATGCCGGTAATGGGCTGAAAACGCCTGTTTTGGGACTCTGCAGAGAAAGTGTTTGCAGACTGCTGAATCCACACACGGGTTTAACTCTGGAAGTTGAGTGCACACATTGACAACCGTTCTGTTAGATAGCTGCGTTTTGGATTTAGAGGCAGATATTTCCCTGGGCTTACTGCTGTTTCTTCCATATGCCGGTAATGGGCTGAAAACGCCTGTTTTGGGACTCTGCAGAGAAAGTGTTTGCAGACTGCTGAATCCACACACGGGTTTAACTCTGGAAGTTGAGTGCACACATTGACAACCGTTCTGTTAGATAGCTGCGTTTTGGATTTAGAAGCAGATATTTCCCTGTGCTTACTGCTGTTTCTTCCATATGCCGGTAATGGGCTGAAAACGCCTGTTTTGGGACTCTGCAGAGAAAGTGTTTGCAGACTGCTGAATCCACACACGGGTTTAACTCTGGAAGTTGAGTGCACACATTGACAACCGTTCTGTTAGATAGCTGCGTTTTGGATTTAGAAGCAGATATTTCCCTGTGCTTTCTGCTGTTTCTTCCATATGCCGGTAATGGGCTGAAAACGCCTGTTTTGGGACTCTGCAGAGAAAGTGTTTGCAGACTGCTGAATCCACACACGGGTTTAACTCTGGAAGTTGAGTGCACACATTGACAACCGTTCTGTTAGATAGCTGCGTTTTGGATTTAGAAGCAGATATTTCCCTGTGCTTACTGCTGTTTCTTCCATATGCCGGTAATGGGCTGAAAACGCCTGTTTTGGGACTCTGCAGAGAAAGTGTTTGCAGACTGCTGAATCCACACACGGGTTTAACTCTGGAAGTTGAGTGCACACGTTGACAACCGTTCTGTTAGATAGCTGGGTTTTGGATTTAGAAGCAGATATTTCCCTGTGCTTACTGCTGTTTGTTCCATATGCCGGTAATGGGCTGAAAACGCCTGTTTTGGGACTCTGCAGAGAAAGTGTTTGCAGACTGCTGAATCCACACACGGGTTTAACTCTGGAAGTTGAGTGCACACATTGACAACCGTTCTGTTAGATAGCTGCGTTTTGGATTTAGAAGCAGATATTTCCCTGGGCTTACTGCTGTTTCTTCCATATGCCGGTAATGGGCTGATAACGCCTGTTTTGGGACTCTGCAGAGAAAGTGTTTGCAGACTGCTGAATCCACACACGGCTTTAACTCTGGAAGTTGAGTGCACACATTGACAACCGTTCTGTTAGATAGCTGCGTTTTGGATTTAGAAGCAGATATTTCCCTGTGCTTACTGCTGTTTCTTCCATATGCCGGTAATGGGCTGAAAACGCCTGTTTTGGGACTCTGCAGAGAAAGTGTTTGCAGACTGCTGAATCCACACACGGGTTTAACTCTGGAAGTTGAGTGCACACATTGACAACCGTTCTATTAGATAGCTGCGTTTTGGATTTAGAAGCAGATATTTCCCTGTGCTTACTGCTGTTTCTTCCATATGCCGGTAATGGGCTGAAAACGCCTGTTTTGGGACTCTGCAGAGAAAGTGTTTGCAGACTGCTGAATCCACACACGGGTTTAACTCTGGAAGTTGAGTGCACACATTGACAGCCGTTCTGTTAGATAGCTGCGTTTTGGATTTAGAAGCAGATATTTCCCTGTGCTTACTGCTGTTTCTTCCATATGCCGGTAATGGGCTGAAAACGCCTGTTTTGGGACTCTGCAGAGAAAGTGTTTGCAGACTGCTGAATCCACACACGGGTTTAACTCTGGAAGTTGAGTGCACACATTGACAACCGTTCTGTTAGATAGCTGCGTTTTGGATTTAGAAGCAGATATTTCCCTGTGCTTACTGCTGTTTCTTCCATATGCCGGTAATGGGCTGAAAACGCCTGTTTTGGGACTCTGCAGAGAAAGTGTTTGCAGACTGCTGAATCCACACACGGGTTTAACTCTGGAAGTTGAGTGCACACGTTGACAACCGTTCTGTTAGATAGCTGGGTTTTGGATTTAGAAGCAGATATTTCCCTGTGCTTACTGCTGTTTCTTCCATATGCCGGTAATGGGCTGAAAACGCCTGTTTTGGGACTCTGCAGAGAAAGTGTTTGCAGACTGCTGAATCCACACATGGGTTTAACTCTGGAAGTTGAGTGCACACATTGACAACCGTTCTGTTAGATAGCTGCGTTTTGGATTTAGAAGCAGATATTTCCCTGGGCTTACTGCTGTTTCTTCCATATGCCGGTAATGGGCTGATAACGCCTGTTTTGGGACTCTGCAGAGAAAGTGTTTGCAGACTGCTGAATCCACACACGGCTTTAACTCTGGAAGTTGAGTGCACACATTGACAACCGTTCTGTTAGATAGCTGCGTTTTGGATTTAGAAGCAGATATTTCCCTGTGCTTAGTGCTGTTTCTTCCATATGCCGGTAATGGGCTGAAAACGCCTGTTTTGGGACTCTGCAGAGAAAGTGTTTGCAGACTGCTGAATCCACACACGGGTTTAACTCTGGAAGTTGAGTGCACACATTGACAACCGTTCTGTTAGATAGCTGCGTTTTGGATTTAGAAGCAGATATTTCCCTGTGCTTACTGCTGTTTCTTCCATATGCCGGTAATGGGCTGAAAACGCCTGTTTTGGGACTCTGCAGAGAAAGTGTTTGCAGACTGCTGAATCCACACACGGGTTTAACTCTGGAAGTTGAGTGCACACATTGACAACCGTTCTGTTAGATAGCTGCGTTTTGGATTTAGAAGCAGATATTTCCCTGTGCTTACTGCTGTTTCTTCCATATGCCGGTAATGGGCTGAAAACGCCTGTTTTGGGACTCTGCAGAGAAAGTGTTTGCAGACTGCTGAATCCACACACGGGTTTAACTCTGGAAGTTGAGTGCACACATTGACAACCGTTCTGTTAGATAGCTGCGTTTTGGATTTAGAAGCAGATATTTCCCTGTGCTTACTGCTGTTTCTTCCATATGCCGGTAATGGGCTGAAAACGCCTGTTTTGGGACTCTGCAGAGAAAGTGTTTGCAGACTGCTGAATCCACACACGGGTTTAACTCTGGAAGTTGAGTGCACACGTTGACAACCGTTCTGTTAGATAGCTGGGTTTTGGATTTAGAAGCAGATATTTCCCTGTGCTTACTGCTGTTTCTTCCATATGCCGGTAATGGGCTGAAAACGCCTGTTTTGGGACTCTGCAGAGAAAGTGTTTGCAGAGTGCTGAATCCACACACGGGTTTAACTCTGGAAGTTGAGTGCACACATTGACAACCGTTCTGTTAGATAGCTGCGTTTTGGATTTAGAAGCAGGTATTTCCCTGTTCTTACTGCTGTTTCTTCCCTATGCCGGTAATGGGCTGATAACGCCTGTTTTGGGACTCTGCAGAGAAAGTGTTTGCAGACTGCTGAATCCACACACGGGTTTAACTCTGGAAGTTGAGTGCACACATTGACAACCGTTCTGTTAGATAGCTGCGTTTTGGATTTAGAAGCAGATATTTCCCTGTGCTTACTGCTGTTTCTTCCATATGCCGGTAATGGGCTGAAAACGCCTGTTTTGGGACTCTGCAGAGAAAGTGTTTGCAGACTGCTGAATCCACACACGGGTTTAACTCTGGAAGTTGAGTGCACACAATGACAACCGTTCTGTTAGATAGCTGCGTTTTGGATTTAGAAGCAGATATTTCCCTGTGCTTACTGCTGTTTCTTCCATATGCCGGTAATGGGCTGAAAACGCCTGTTTTGGGACTCTGCAGAGAAAGTGTTTGCAGACTGCTGAATCCACACACGGGTTTAACTCTGGAAGTTGAGTGCACACATTGACAACCGTTCTGTTAGATAGCTGCGTTTTGGATTTAGAAGCAGATATTTCCCTGTGCTTACTGCTGTTTCTTCCATATGCCGGTAATGGGCTGAAAACGCCTGTTTTGGGACTCTGCAGAGAAAGTGTTTGCAGACTGCTGAATCCACACACGGGTTTAACTCTGGAAGTTGAGTGCACACATTGACAACCGTTCTGTTAGATAGCTGCGTTTTGGATTTAGAAGCAGATATTTCCCTGTGCTTACTGCTGTTTCTTCCATATGCCGGTAATGGGCTGAAAACGCCTGTTTTGGGACTCTGCAGAGAAAGTGTTTGCAGACTGCTGAATCCACACACGGGTTTAACTCTGGAAGTTGAGTGCACACATTGACAACCGTTCTGTTAGATAGCTGCGTTTTGGATTTAGAAGCAGATATTTCCCTGTGCTTACTGCTGTTTCTTCCATATGCCGGTAATGGGCTGAAAACGCCTGTTTTGGGACTCTGCAGAGAAAGTGTTTGCAGACTGCTGAATCCACACACGGGTTTAACTCTGGAAGTTGAGTGCACACATTGACAACCGTTCTGTTAGATAGCTGCGTTTTGGATTTAGAAGCAGAGATTTCCCTGTGCTTACTGCTGTTTCTTCCATATGCCGGTAATGGGCTGAAAACGCCTGTTTTGGGACTCTGCAGAGAAAGTGTTTGCAGACTGCTGAATCCACACACGGGTTTAACTCTGGAAGTTGAGTGCACACATTGACAACCGTTCTGTTAGATAGCTGCGTTTTGGATTTAGAAGCAGATATTTCCCTGGGCTTACTGCTGTTTCTTCCATACGCCGGTAATGGGCTGAAAACGCCTGTTTTGGGACTCTGCAGAGAAAGTGTTTGCAGACTGCTGAATCCACACACGGGTTTAACTCTGGAAGTTGAGTGCACACATTGACAACCGTTCTGTTAGATAGCTGCGTTTTGGATTTAGAAGCAGATATTTCCCTGTGCTTACTGCTGTTTCTTCCATATGCCGGTAATGGGCTGAAAACGCCTGTTTTGGGACTCTGCAGAGAAAGTGTTTGCAGACTGCTGAATCCACACACGGGTTTAACTCTGGAAGTTGAGTGCACACATTGACAACCGTTCTGTTAGATAGCTGCGTTTTGGATTTAGAAGCAGATATTTCCCTGGGCTTACTGCTGTTTCTTCCATATGCCGGTAATGGGCTGATAACGCCTGCTTTGGGACTCTGCAGAGAAAGTGTTTGCAGACTGCTGAATCCACACACGGCTTTAACTCTGGAAGTTGAGTGCACACATTGACAACCGTTCTGTTAGATAGCTGCGTTTTGGATTTAGAAGCAGATATTTCCCTGTGCTTAGTGCTGTTTCTTCCATATGCCGGTAATGGGCTGAAAACGCCTGTTTTGGGACTCTGCAGAGAAAGTGTTTGCAGACTGCTGAATCCACACACGGGTTTAACTCTGGAAGTTGAGTGCACACATTGACAACCGTTCTATTAGATAGCTGCGTTTTGGATTTAGAAGCAGATATTTCCCTGTGCTTACTGCTGTTTCTTCCATATGCCGGTAATGGGCTGAAAACGCCTGTTTTGGGACTCTGCAGAGAAAGTGTTTGCAGACTGCTGAATCCACACACGGGTTTAACTCTGGAAGTTGAGTGCACACATTGACAACCGTTCTGTTAGATAGCTGCGTTTTGGATTTAGAAGCAGATATTTCCCTGTGCTTACTGCTGTTTCTTCCATATGCCGGTAATGGGCTGAAAACGCCTGTTTTGGGACTCTGCAGAGAAAGTGTTTGCAGACTGCTGAATCCACACACGGGTTTAACTCTGGAAGTTGAGTGCACACATTGACAACCGTTCTGTTAGATAGCTGCGTTTTGGATTTAGAAGCAGATATTTCCCTGTGCTTACTGCTGTTTCTTCCATATGCCGGTAATGGGCTGAAAACGCCTGTTTTGGGACTCTGCAGAGAAAGTGTTTGCAGACTGCTGAATCCACACACGGGTTTAACTCTGGAAGTTGAGTGCACACGTTGACAACCGTTCTGTTAGATAGCTGGGTTTTGGATTTAGAAGCAGATATTTCCCTGTGCTTACTGCTGTTTCTTCCATATGCCGGTAATGGACTGAAAACGCCTGTTTTGGGACTCTGCAGAGAAAGTGTTTGCAGACTGCTGAATCCACACATGGGTTTAACTCTGGAAGTTGAGTGCACACATTGACAACTGTTCTGTTAGATAGCTGCGTTTTGGATTTAGAAGCAGATATTTCCCTGGGCTTACTGCTGTTTCTTCCATATGCCGGTAATGGGCTGATAACGCCTGTTTTGGGACTCTGCAGAGAAAGTGTTTGCAGACTGCTGAATCCACACACGGCTTTAACTCTGGAAGTTGAGTGCACACATTGACAACCGTTCTGTTAGATAGCTGCGTTTTGGATTTAGAAGCAGATATTTCCCTGTGCTTAGTGCTGTTTCTTCCATATGCCGGTAATGGGCTGAAAACGCCTGTTTTGGGACTCTGCAGAGAAAGTGTTTGCAGACTGCTGAATCCACACACGGGTTTAACTCTGGAAGTTGAGTGCACACATTGACAACCGTTCTGTTAGATAGCTGCGTTTTGGATTTAGAAGCAGATATTTCCCTGTGCTTACTGCTGTTTCTTCCATATGCCGGTAATGGGCTGAAAACGCCTGTTTTGGGACTCTGCAGAGAAAGTGTTTGCAGACTGCTGAATCCACACACGGGTTTAACTCTGGAAGTTGAGTGCACACATTGACAACCGTTCTGTTAGATAGCTGCGTTTTGGATTTAGAAGCAGAGATTTCCCTGTGCTTACTGCTGTTTCTTCCATATGCCGGTAATGGGCTGAAAACGCCTGTTTTGGGACTCTGCAGAGAAAGTGTTTGCAGACTGCTGAATCCACACACGGGTTTAACTCTGGAAGTTGAGTGCACACATTGACAACCGTTCTGTTAGATAGCTGCGTTTTGGATTTAGAAGCAGATATTTCCCTGTGCTTACTGCTGTTTCTTCCATATGCCGGTAATGGGCTGAAAACGCCTGTTTGGGGACTCTGCAGAGAAAGTGTTTGCAGACTGCTGAATCCACACACGGGTTTAACTCTGGAAGTTGAGTGCACACATTGACAACCGTTCTGTTAGATAGCTGCGTTTTGGATTTAGAAGCAGATATTTCCCTGTGCTTACTGCTGTTTCTTCCATATGCCGGAAATGGGCTGAAAACGCCTGTTTTGGGACTCTGCAGAGAAAGTGTTTGCAGACTGCTGAATCCACACACGGGTTTAACTCTGGAAGTTGAGTGCACACATTGACAACCGTTCTGTTAGATAGCTGCGTTTTGGATTTAGAAGCAGATATTTCCCTGTGCTTACTGCTGTTTCTTCCATATGCCGGTAATGGGCTGAAAACGCCTGTTTTGGGACTCTGCAGAGAAAGTGTTTGCAGACTGCTGAATCCACACACGGGTTTAACTCTGGAAGTTGAGTGCACACATTGACAACCGTTCTGTTAGATAGCTGCGTTTTGGATTTAGAAGCAGATATTTCCCTGTGCTTACTGCTGTTTCTTCCATACGCCGGTAATGGGCTGAAAACGCCTGTTTTGGGACTCTGCAGAGAAAGTGTTTGCAGACTGCTGAATCCACACACGGGTTTAACTCTGGAAGTTGAGTGCACACATTGACAACCGTTCTGTTAGATTGCTGCGTTTTGGATTTAGAAGCAGATATTTCCCTGTGCTTACTGCTGTTTCTTCCATATGCCGGTAATGGGCTGAAAACGCCTGTTTTGGGACTCTGCAGAGAAAGTGTTTGCAGACTGCTGAATCCACACACGGGTTTAACTCTGGAAGTTGAGTGCACACATTGACAACCGTTCTGTTAGATAGCTGCGTTTTGGATTTAGAAGCAGATATTTCCCTGTGCTTACTGCTGTTTCTTCCATATGCCGGTAATGGGCTGAAAACGCCTGTTTTGGGACTCTGCAGAGAAAGTGTTTGCAGACTGCTGAATCCACACACGGGTTTAACTCTGGAAGTTGAGTGCACACGTTGACAACCGTTCTGTTAGATAGCTGGGTTTTGGATTTAGAAGCAGATATTTCCCTGTGCTTACTGCTGTTTCTTCCATATGCCGGTAATGGGCTGAAAACGCCTGTTTTGGGACTCTGCAGAGAAAGTGTTTGCAGACTGCTGAATCCACACACGGGTTTAACTCTGGAAGTTGAGTGCACACGTTGACAACCGTTCTGTTAGATAGCTGCGTTTTGGATTTAGAAGCAGATATTTCCCTGGGCTTACTGCTGTTTCTTCCATATGCCGGTAATGGGCTGATAACGCCTGTTTTGGGACTCTGCAGAGAAAGTGTTTGCAGACTGCTGAATCCACACACGGCTTTAACTCTGGAAGTTGAGTGCACACATTGACAACCGTTCTGTTAGATAGCTGCGTTTTGGATTTAGAAGCAGATATTTCCCTGTGCTTAGTGCTGTTTCTTCCATATGCCGGTAATGGGCTGATAACGCCTGTTTTGGGACTCTGCAGAGAAAGTGTTTGCAGACTGCTGAATCCACACACGGGTTTAACTCTGGAAGTTGAGTGCACACATTGACAACCGTTCTGTTAGATAGCTGCGTTTTGGATTTAGAAGCAGATATTTCCCTGTGCTTACTGCTGTTTCTTCCATATGCCGGTAATGGGCTGAAAACGCCTGTTTGGGGACTCTGCAGAGAAAGTGTTTGCAGACTGCTGAATCCACACACGGGTTTAACTCTGGAAGTTGAGTGCACACATTGACAACCGTTCTGTTAGATAGCTGCGTTTTGGATTTAGAAGCAGATATTTCCCTGTGCTTACTGCTGTTTCTTCCATATGCCGGTAATGGGCTGAAAACGCCTGTTTTGGGACTCTGCAGAGAAAGTGTTTGCAGACTGCTGAATCCACACACGGGTTTAACTCTGGAAGTTGAGTGCACACATTGACAACCGTTCTGTTAGATAGCTGCGTTTTGGATTTAGAAGCAGATATTTCCCTGTGCTTACTGCTGTTTCTTCCATATGCCGGTAATGGGCTGAAAACGCCTGTTTTGGGACTCTGCAGAGAAAGTGTTTGCAGACTGCTGAATCCACACACGGGTTTAACTCTGGAAGTTGAGTGCACACATTGACAACCGTTCTGTTAGATAGCTGCGTTTTGGATTTAGAAGCAGATATTTCCCTGTGCTTACTGCTGTTTCTTCCATATGCCGGTAATGGGCTGAAAACGCCTGTTTTGGGACTCTGCAGAGAAAGTGTTTGCAGACTGCTGAATCCACACACGGGTTTAACTCTGGAAGTTGTGTGCACACGTTGACAACCGTTCTGTTAGATAGCTGGGTTTTGGATTTAGAAGCAGATATTTCCCTGTGCTTACTGCTGTTTCTTCCATATGCCGGTAATGGGCTGAAAACGCCTGTTTTGGGACTCTGCAGAGAAAGTGTTTGCAGACTGCTGAATCCACACACGGGTTTAACTCTGGAAGTTGAGTGCACACATTGACAACCGTTCTGTTAGATAGCTGCGTTTTGGATTTAGAGGCAGATATTTCCCTGGGCTTACTGCTGTTTCTTCCATATGCCGGTAATGGGCTGAAAACGCCTGTTTTGGGACTCTGCAGAGAAAGTGTTTGCAGACTGCTGAATCCACACACGGGTTTAACTCTGGAAGTTGAGTGCACACATTGACAACCGTTCTGTTAGATAGCTGCGTTTTGGATTTAGAAGCAGATATTTCCCTGTGCTTACTGCTGTTTCTTCCATATGCCGGTAATGGGCTGAAAACGCCTGTTTTGGGACTCTGCAGAGAAAGTGTTTGCAGACTGCTGAATCCACACACGGGTTTAACTCTGGAAGTTGAGTGCACACATTGACAACCGTTCTGTTAGATAGCTGCGTTTTGGATTTAGAAGCAGATATTTCCCTGTGCTTACTGCTGTTTCTTCCATATGCCGGTAATGGGCTGAAAACGCCTGTTTTGGGACTCTGCAGAGAAAGTGTTTGCAGACTGCTGAATCCACACACGGGTTTAACTCTGGAAGTTGAGTGCACACATTGACAACCGTTCTGTTAGATAGCTGCGTTTTGGATTTAGAAGCAGATATTTCCCTGTGCTTTCTGCTGTTTCTTCCATATGCCGGTAATGGGCTGAAAACGCCTGTTTTGGGACTCTGCAGAGAAAGTGTTTGCAGACTGCTGAATCCACACACGGGTTTAACTCTGGAAGTTGAGTGCACACATTGACAACCGTTCTGTTAGATAGCTGCGTTTTGGATTTAGAAGCAGATATTTCCCTGTGCTTACTGCTGTTTCTTCCATATGCCGGTAATGGGCTGAAAACGCCTGTTTTGGGACTCTGCAGAGAAAGTGTTTGCAGACTGCTGAATCCACACACGGGTTTAACTCTGGAAGTTGAGTGCACACGTTGACAACCGTTCTGTTAGATAGCTGGGTTTTGGATTTAGAAGCAGAGATTTCCCTGTGCTTACTGCTGTTTGTTCCATATGCCGGTAATGGGCTGAAAACGCCTGTTTTGGGACTCTGCAGAGAAAGTGTTTGCAGACTGCTGAATCCACACACGGGTTTAACTCTGGAAGTTGAGTGCACACATTGACAACCGTTCTGTTAGATAGCTGCGTTTTGGATTTAGAAGCAGATATTTCCCTGGGCTTACTGCTGTTTCTTCCATATGCCGGTAATGGGCTGATAACGCCTGTTTTGGGACTCTGCAGAGAAAGTGTTTGCAGACTGCTGAATCCACACACGGCTTTAACTCTGGAAGTTGAGTGCACACATTGACAACCGTTCTGTTAGATAGCTGCGTTTTGGATTTAGAAGCAGATATTTCCCTGTGCTTACTGCTGTTTCTTCCATATGCCGGTAATGGGCTGAAAACGCCTGTTTTGGGACTCTGCAGAGAAAGTGTTTGCAGACTGCTGAATCCACACACGGGTTTAACTCTGGAAGTTGAGTGCACACATTGACAACCGTTCTATTAGATAGCTGCGTTTTGGATTTAGAAGCAGATATTTCCCTGTGCTTACTGCTGTTTCTTCCATATGCCGGTAATGGGCTGAAAACGCCTGTTTTGGGACTCTGCAGAGAAAGTGTTTGCAGACTGCTGAATCCACACACGGGTTTAACTCTGGAAGTTGAGTGCACACATTGACAACCGTTCTGTTAGATAGCTGCGTTTTGGATTTAGAAGCAGATATTTCCCTGTGCTTACTGCTGTTTCTTCCATATGCCGGTAATGGGCTGAAAACGCCTGTTTTGGGACTCTGCAGAGAAAGTGTTTGCAGACTGCTGAATCCACACACGGGTTTAACTCTGGAAGTTGAGTGCACACATTGACAACCGTTCTGTTAGATAGCTGCGTTTTGGATTTAGAAGCAGATATTTCCCTGTGCTTACTGCTGTTTCTTCCATATGCCGGTAATGGGCTGAAAACGCCTGTTTTGGGACTCTGCAGAGAAAGTGTTTGCAGACTGCTGAATCCACACACGGGTTTAACTCTGGAAGTTGAGTGCACACGTTGACAACCGTTCTGTTAGATAGCTGGGTTTTGGATTTAGAAGCAGATATTTCCCTGTGCTTACTGCTGTTTCTTCCATATGCCGGTAATGGGCTGAAAACGCCTGTTTTGGGACTCTGCAGAGAAAGTGTTTGCAGACTGCTGAATCCACACATGGGTTTAAGTCTGGAAGTTGAGTGCACACATTGACAACCGTTCTGTTAGATAGCTGCGTTTTGGATTTAGAAGCAGATATTTCCCTGGGCTTACTGCTGTTTCTTCCATATGCCGGTAATGGGCTGATAACGCCTGTTTTGGGACTCTGCAGAGAAAGTGTTTGCAGACTGCTGAATCCACACACGGCTTTAACTCTGGAAGTTGAGTGCACACATTGACAACCGTTCTGTTAGATAGCTGCGTTTTGGATTTAGAAGCAGATATTTCCCTGTGCTTAGTGCTGTTTCTTCCATATGCCGGTAATGGGCTGAAAACGCCTGTTTTGGGACTCTGCAGAGAAAGTGTTTGCAGACTGCTGAATCCACACACGGGTTTAACTCTGGAAGTTGAGTGCACACATTGACAACCGTTCTGTTAGATAGCTGCGTTTTGGATTTAGAAGCAGATATTTCCCTGTGCTTACTGCTGTTTCTTCCATATGCCGGTAATGGGCTGAAAACGCCTGTTTTGGGACTCTGCAGAGAAAGTGTTTGCAGACTGCTGAATCCACACACGGGTTTAACTCTGGAAGTTGAGTGCACACATTGACAACCGTTCTGTTAGATAGCTGCGTTTTGGATTTAGAAGCAGATATTTCCCTGTGCTTACTGCTGTTTCTTCCATATGCCGGTAATGGGCTGAAAACGCCTGTTTTGGGACTCTGCAGAGAAAGTGTTTGCAGACTGCTGAATCCACACACGGGTTTAACTCTGGAAGTTGAGTGCACACATTGACAACCGTTCTGTTAGATAGCTGCGTTTTGGATTTAGAAGCAGATATTTCCCTGTGCTTACTGCTGTTTCTTCCATATGCCGGTAATGGGCTGAAAACGCCTGTTTTGGGACTCTGCAGAGAAAGTGTTTGCAGACTGCTGAATCCACACACGGGTTTAACTCTAGAAGTTGAGTGCACACATTGACAACCGTTCTGTTAGATAGCTGCGTTTTGGATTTAGAAGCAGATATTTCCCTGGGCTTACTGCTGTTTCTTCCATATGCCGGTAATGGGCTGAAAACACCTGTTTTGGGACTCTGCAGAGAAAGTGTTTGCAGACTGCTGAATCCACACACGGGTTTAACTCTGGAAGTTGAGTGCACACATTGACAACCGTTCTGTTAGATAGCTGCGTTTTGGATTTAGAAGCAGATATTTCCCTGGGCTTACTGCTGTTTCTTCCATATGCCGGTAATGGGCTGAAAACGCCTGTTTTGGGACTCTGCAGAGAAAGTGTTTGCAGACGGCTGAATCCACACACGGGTTTAACTCTGGAAGTTGAGTGCACACATTGACAACCGTTCTGTTAGATAGCTGCGTTTTGGATTTAGAAGCAGATATTTCACTGTGATGGCTGCTGTTTCTTCCATATGCCGGTAATGGGCTGAAAACGCCTGTTTTGGGACTCAGCAGAGAAAGTGTTTGCAGACTGCTGAATCCACACACGGGTTTAACTCTGGAAGTTGAGTGCACACATTGACAACCGTTCTGTTAGATAGCTGCGTTTTGGATTTAGAAGCAGATATTTCCCTGTGCTTACTGCTGTTTCTTCCATATGCCGGTAATGGGCTGAAAACGCCTGTTTTGGGACTCTGCAGAGAAAGTGTTTGCAGACTGCTGAATCCACACACGGGTTTAACTCTGGAAGTTGAGTGCACACATTGACAACCGTTCTGTTAGATAGCTGCGTTTTGGATTTAGAAGCAGATATTTCCCTGTGCTTACTGCTGTTTCTTCCATATGCCGGTAATGGGCTGAAAACGCCTGTTTGGGGACTCTGCAGAGAAAGTGTTTGCAGACTGCTGAATCCACACACGGGTTTAACTCTGGAAGTTGAGTGCACACATTGACAACCGTTCTGTTAGATAGCTGCGTTTTGGATTTAGAAGCAGATATTTCCCTGTGCTTCCTGCTGTTTCTTCCATATGCCGGTAATGGGCTGAAAACGCCTGTTTTGGGACTCTGCAGAGAAAGTGTTTGCAGACTGCTGAATCCACACACGGGTTTAACCCTGGAAGTTGAGTGCACACATTGACAACCGTTCTGTTAGATAGCTGCGTTTTGGATTTAGAGGCAGATATTTCCCTGTGCTTACTGCTGTTTCTTCCATATGCCGGTAATGGGCTGAAAACGCCTGTTTTGGGACTCTGCAGAGAAAGTGTTTGCAGACTGCTGAATCCACACACGGCTTTAACTCTGGAAGTTGAGTGCACACATTGACAACCGTTCTGTTAGATAGCTGCGTTTTGGATTTAGAAGCAGATATTTCCCTGTGCTTACTGCTGTTTCTTCCATATGCCGGTAATGGGCTGAAAACGCCTGTTTTGGGACTCTGCAGAGAAAGTGTTTGCAGACTGCTGAATCCACACACGGGTTTAACCCTGGAAGTTGAGTGCACACATTGACAACCGTTCTGTTAGATAGCTGCGTTTTGGATTTAGAGGCAGATATTTCCCTGTGCTTACTGCTGTTTCTTCCATATGCCGGTAATGGGCTGAAAACGCCTGTTTTGGGACTCAGCAGAGAAAGTGTTTGCAGACTGCTGAATCCACACACGGGTTTAACTCTGGAAGTTGAGTGCACACATTGACAACCGTTCTGTTAGATAGCTGCGTTTTGGATTTAGAAGCAGATATTTCCCTGTGCTTACTGCTGTTTCTTCCATATGCCGGTAATGGGCTGAAAACGCCTGTTTTGGGACTCTGCAGAGAAAGTGTTTGCAGACTGCTGAATCCACACACGAGTTTAACTCTGGAAGTTGAGTGCACACATTGACAACCGTTCTGTTAGATAGCTGCGTTTTGGATTTAGAAGCAGATATTTCCCTGTGCTTACTGCTGTTTCTTCCATATGCCGGTAATGGGCTGAAAACGCCTGTTTGGGGACTCTGCAGAGAAAGTGTTTGCAGACTGCTGAATCCACACACGGGTTTAACTCTGGAAGTTGAGTGCACACGTTGACAACCGTTCTGTTAGATAGCTGCGTTTTGGATTTAGAAGCAGATATTTCCCTGTGCTTACTGCTGTTTCTTCCATATGCCGGTAATGGGCTGAAAACGCCTGTTTTGGGACTCTGCAGAGAAAGTGTTTGCAGACTGCTGAATCCACACACGGGTTTAACTCTGGAAGTTGAGTGCACACATTGACAACCGTTCTGTTAGATAGCTGCGTTTTGGATTTAGAAGCAGATATTTCCCTGTGCTTACTGCTGTTTCTTCCATATGCCGGTAATGGGCTGAAAACGCCTGTTTTGGGACTCTGCAGAGAAAGTGTTTGCAGCCTGCTGAATCCACACACGGGTTTAACTCTGGAAGTTGAGTGCACACATTGACAACCGTTCTGTTAGATAGCTGCGTTTTGGATTTAGAAGCAGATATTTCCCTGTGCTTACTGCTGTTTCTTCCATATGCCGGTAATGGGCTGAAAACGCCTGTTTTGGGACTCTGCAGAGAAAGTGTTTGCAGACTGCTGAATCCACACTCGGGTTTAACTCTGGAAGTTGAGTGCACACATTGACAACCGTTCTGTTAGATAGCTGCGTTTTGGATTTAGAAGCAGATATTTCCCTGTGCTTACTGCTGTTTCTTCCATATGCCGGAAATGGGCTGAAAACGCCTGTTTTGGGACTCTGCAGAGAAAGTGTTTGCAGACTGCTGAATCCACACACGGGTTTAACTCTGGAAGTTGAGTGCACACATTGACAACCGTTCTGTTAGATAGCTGCGTTTTGGATTTAGAAGCAGATATTTCCCTGTGCTTACTGCTGTTTCTTCCATATGCCGGTAATGGGCTGAAAACGCCTGTTTTGGGACTCTGCAGAGAAAGTGTTTGCAGACTGCTGAATCCACACACGGGTTTAACTCTGGAAGTTGAGTGCACACATTGACAACCGTTCTGTTAGATAGCTGCGTTTTGGATTTAGAAGCAGATATTTCCCTGTGCTTACTGCTGTTTCTTCCATATGCCGGTAATGGGCTGAAAACGCCTGTTTTGGGACTCTGCAGAGAAAGTGTTTGCAGACTGCTGAATCCACACACGGGTTTAACTCTGGAAGTTGAGTGCACACGTTGACAACCGTTCTGTTAGATAGCTGGGTTTTGGATTTAGAAGCAGATATTTCCCTGTGCTTACTGCTGTTTCTTCCATATGCCGGTAATGGGCTGAAACCGCCTGTTTTGGGACTCTGCAGAGAAAGTGTTTGCAGACTGCTGAATCCACACACGGGTTTAACTCTGGAAGTTGAGTGCACACATTGACAACCGTTCTGTTAGATAGCTGCGTTTTGGATTTAGAAGCAGATATTTCCCTGTGCTTACTGCTGTTTCTTCCATATGCCGGTAATGGGCTGATAACGCCTGTTTTGGGACTCTGCAGAGAAAGTGTTTGCAGACTGCTGAATCCACACACGGCTTTAACTCTGGAAGTTGAGTGCACACATTGACAACCGTTCTGTTAGATAGCTGCGTTTTGGATTTAGAAGCAGATATTTCCCTGTGCTTACTGCTGTTTCTTCCATATGCCGGTAATGGGCTGAAAACGCCTGTTTTGGGACTCTGCAGAGAAAGTGTTTGCAGACTGCTGAATCCACACACGGGTTTAACTCTGGAAGTTGAGTGCACACATTGACAACCGTTCTGTTAGATAGCTGCGTTTTGGATTTAGAAGCAGATATTTCCCTGTGCTTACTGCTGTTTCTTCCATATGCCGGTAATGGGCTGAAAACGCCTGTTTTGGGACTCTGCAGAGAAAGTGTTTGCAGACTGCTGAATCCACACACGGGTTTAACTCTGGAAGTTGAGTGCACACATTGACAACCGTTCTGTTAGATAGCTGCGTTTTGGATTTAGAAGCAGATATTTCCCTGTGCTTACTGCTGTTTCTTCCATATGCCGGTAATGGGCTGAAAACGCCTGTTTTGGGACTCTGCAGAGAAAGTGTTTGCAGACTGCTGAATCCACACACGGGTTTAACTCTGGAAGTTGAGTGCACACAATGACAACCGTTCTGTTAGATAGCTGCGTTTTGGATTTAGAAGCAGATATTTCCCTGTGCTTACTGCTGTTTCTTCCATATGCCGGTAATGGGCTGAAAACGCCTGTTTTGGGACTCTGCAGAGAAAGTGTTTGCAGACTGCTGAATCCACACACGGGTTTAACTCTGGAAGTTGAGTGCACACGTTGACAACCGTTCTGTTAGATAGCTGGGTTTTGGATTTAGAAGCAGATATTTCCCTGTGCTTACTGCTGTTTCTTCCATATGCCGGTAATGGGCTGAAAACGCCTGTTTTGGGACTCTGCAGAGAAAGTGTTTGCAGACTGCTGAATCCACACACGGGTTTAACTCTGGAAGTTGAGTGCACACATTGACAACCGTTCTGTTAGATAGCTGCGTTTTGGATTTAGAAGCAGATATATCCCTGGGCTTACTGCTGTTTCTTCCATATGCCGGTAATGGGCTGATAACGCCTGTTTTGGGACTCTGCAGAGAAAGTGTTTGCCGACTGCTGAATCCACACACGGCTTTAACTCTGGAAGTTGAGTGCACACATTGACAACCGTTCTGTTAGATAGCTGCGTTTTGGATTTAGAAGCAGATATTTCCCTGTGCTTAGTGCTGTTTCTTCCATATGCCGGTAATGGGCTGAAAACGCCTGTTTTGGGACTCTGCAGAGAAAGTGTTTGCAGACTGCTGAATCCACACACGGGTTTAACTCTGGAAGTTGAGTGCACACATTGACAACCGTTCTGTTAGATAGCTGCGTTTTGGATTTAGAAGCAGATATTTCCCTGTGCTTACTGCTGTTTCTTCCATATGCCGGTAATGGGCTGAAAACGCCTGTTTTGGGACTCTGCAGAGAAAGTGTTTGCAGACTGCTGAATCCACACACGGGTTTAACTCTGGAAGTTGAGTGCACACATTGACAACCGTTCTGTTAGATAGCTGCGTTTTGGATTTAGAAGCAGATATTTCCCTGTGCTTACTGCTGTTTCTTCCATATGCCGGTAATGGGCTGAAAACGCCTGTTTTGGGACTCTGCAGAGAAAGTGTTTGCAGACTGCTGAATCCACACACGGGTTTAACTCTGGAAGTTGAGTGCACACGTTGACAACCGTTCTGTTAGATAGCTGGGTTTTGGATTTAGAAGCAGATATTTCCCTGTGCTTAGTGCTGTTTCTTCCATATGCCGGTAATGGGCTGAAAACGCCTGTTTTGGGACTCTGCAGAGAAAGTGTTTGCAGACTGCTGAATCCACACACGGGTTTAACTCTGGAAGTTGAGTGCACACATTGACAACCGTTCTGTTAGATAGCTGCGTTTTGGATTTAGAAGCAGATATTTCCCTGTGCTTACTGCTGTTTCTTCCATATGCCGGTAATGGGCTGAAAACGCCTGTTTTGGGACTCTGCAGAGAAAGTGTTTGCAGACTGCTGAATCCACACACGGGTTTAACTCTGGAAGTTGAGTGCACACATTGACAACCGTTCTGTTAGATAGCTGCGTTTTGGATTTAGAAGCAGATATTTCCCTGTGCTTACTGCTGTTTCTTCCATATGCCGGTAATGGGCTGAAAACGCCTGTTTTGGGACTCTGCAGAGAAAGTGTTTGCAGACTGCTGAATCCACACACGGGTTTAACTCTGGAAGTTGAGTGCACACATTGACAACCGTTCTGTTAGATAGCTGCGTTTTGGATTTAGAAGCAGATATTTCCCTGTGCTTACTGCTGTTTCTTCCATATGCCGGTAATGGGCTGAAAACGCCTGTTTTGGGACTCTGCAGAGAAAGTGTTTGCAGACTGCTGAATCCACACACGGGTTTAACTCTGGAAGTTGAGTGCACACGTTGACAACCGTTCTGTTAGATAGCTGGGTTTTGGATTTAGAAGCAGATATTTCCCTGTGCTTACTGCTGTTTCTTCCATATGCCGGTAATGGGCTGAAAACGCCTGTTTTGGGACTCTGCAGAGAAAGTGTTTGCAGACTGCTGAATCCACACACGGGTTTAACTCTGGAAGTTGAGTGCACACATTGACAACCGTTCTGTTAGATAGCTGCGTTTTGGATTTAGAAGCAGATATTTCCCTGGGCTTACTGCTGTTTCTTCCATATGCCGGTAATGGGCAGATAACGCCTGTTTTGGGACTCTGCAGAGAAAGTGTTTGCAGACTGCTGAATCCACACACGGCTTTAACTCTGGAAGTTGAGTGCACACATTGACAACCGTTCTGTTAGATAGCTGCGTTTTGGATTTAGAAGCAGATATTTCCCTGTGCTTAGTGCTGTTTCTTCCATATGCCGGTAATGGGCTGAAAACGCCTGTTTTGGGACTCTGCAGAGAAAGTGTTTGCAGACTGCTGAATCCACACACGGGTTTAACTCTGGAAGTTGAGTGCACACATTGACAACCGTTCTGTTAGATAGCTGCGTTTTGGATTTAGAAGCAGATATTTCCCTGTGCTTACTGCTGTTTCTTCCATATGCCGGTAATGGGCTGAAAACGCCTGTTTTGGGACTCTGCAGAGAAAGTGTTTGCAGACTGCTGAATCCACACACGGCTTTAACTCTGGAAGTTGAGTGCACACATTGACAACCGTTCTGCTAGATAGCTGCGTTTTGGATTTAGAAGCAGATATTTCCCTGTGCTTACTGCTGTTTCTTCCATATGCCGGTAATGGGCTGAAAACGCCTGTTTTGGGACTCTGCAGAGAAAGTGTTTGCAGACTGCTGAATCCACACCCGGCTTTAACTCTGGAAGTTGAGTGCACACGTTGACAACCGTTCTGTTAGATAGCTGGGTTTTGGATTTAGAAGCAGATATTTCCCTGTGCTTACTGCTGTTTCTTCCATATGCCGGTAATGGGCTGAAAACGCCTGTTTTGGGACTCTGCAGAGAAAGTGTTTGCAGACTGCTGAATCCACACACGGGTTTAACTCTGGAAGTTGAGTGCACACATTGACAACCGTTCTGTTAGATAGCTGCGTTTTGGATTTAGAAGCAGATATTTCCCTGTGCTTACTGCTGTTTCTTCCATATGCCGGTAATGGGCTGAAAACGCCTGTTTTGGGACTCTGCAGAGAAAGTGTTTGCAGACTGCTGAATCCACACACGGGTTTAACTCTGGAAGTTGAGTGCACACATTGACAACCGTTCTGTTAGATAGCTGCGTTTTGGATTTAGAAGCAGATATTTCCCTGTGCTTACTGCTGTTTCTTCCATATGCCGGTAATGGGCTGAAAACGCCTGTTTTGGGACTCTGCAGAGAAAGTGTTTGCAGACTGCTGAATCCACACACGGGTTTAACTCTGGAAGTTGAGTGCACACATTGACAACCGTTCTGTTAGATAGCTGCGTTTTGGATTTAGAAGCAGATATTTCCCTGTGCTTACTGCTGTTTCTTCCATATGCCGGTAATGGGCTGAAAACGCCTGTTTTGGGACTCTGCAGAGAAAGTGTTTGCAGACTGCTGAATCCACACACGGGTTTAACTCTGGAAGTTGAGTGCACACATTGACAACCGTTCTGTTAGATAGCTGCGTTTTGGATTTAGAAGCAGATATTTCCCTGTGCTTACTGCTGTTTCTTCCATATGCCGGTAATGGGCTGAAAACGCCTGTTTTGGGACTCTGCAGAGAAAGTGTTTGCAGACTGCTGAATCCACACACGGGTTTAACTCTGGAAGTTGAGTGCACACGTTGACAACCGTTCTGTTAGATAGCTGGGTTTTGGATTTAGAAGCAGATATTTCCCTGTGCTTACTGCTGTTTCTTCCATATGCCGGTAATGGGCTGAAAACGCCTGTTTTGGGACTCTGCAGAGAAAGTGTTTGCAGACTGCTGAATCCACACACGGGTTTAACTCTGGAAGTTGAGTGCACACATTGACAACCGTTCTGTTAGATAGCTGCGTTTTGGATTTAGAAGCAGATATTTCCCTGGGCTTACTGCTGTTTCTTCCATATGCCGGTAATGGGCTGATAACGCCTGTTTTGGGACTCTGCAGAGAAAGTGTTTGCAGACTGCTGAATCCACACACGGCTTTAACTCTGGAAGTTGAGTGCACACATTGACAACCGTTCTGTTAGATAGCTGCGTTTTGGATTTAGAAGCAGATATTTCCCTGTGCTTACTGCTGTTTCTTCCATATGCCGGTAATGGGCTGAAAACGCCTGTTTTGGGACTCTGCAGAGAAAGTGTTTGCAGACTGCTGAATCCACACACGGGTTTAACTCTGGAAGTTGAGTGCACACATTGACAACCGTTCTGTTAGATAGCTGCGTTTTGGATTTAGAAGCAGATATTTCCCTGTGCTTACTGCTGTTTCTTCCATATGCCGGTAATGGGCTGAAAACGCCTGTTTTGGGACTCTGCAGAGAAAGTGTTTGCAGACTGCTGAATCCACACACGGGTTTAACTCTGGAAGTTGAGTGCACACATTGACAACCGTTCTGTTAGATAGCTGCGTTTTGGATTTAGAAGCAGATATTTCCCTGTGCTTACTGCTGTTTCTTCCATATGCCGGTAATGGGCTGAAAACGCCTGTTTTGGGACTCTGCAGAGAAAGGGTTTGCAGACTGCTGAATCCACACACGGGTTTAACTCTGGAAGTTGAGTGCACACATTGACAACCGTTCTGTTAGATAGCTGCGTTTTGGATTTAGAAGCAGATATTTCCCTGTGCTTACTGCTGTTTCTTCCATATGCCGGTAATGGGCTGAAAACGCCTGTTTTGGGACTCTGCAGAGAAAGTGTTTGCAGACTGCTGAATCCACACACGGGTTTAACTCTGGAAGTTGAGTGCACACGTTGACAACCGTTCTGTTAGATAGCTGCGTTTTGGATTTAGAAGCAGATATTTCCCTGTGCTTACTGCTGTTTCTTCCATATGCCGGTAATGGGCTGAAAACGCCTGTTTTGGGACTCTGCAGAGAAAGTGTTTGCAGACTGTTGAATCCACACACGGGTTTAACTCTGGAAGTTGAGTGCACACATTGACAACCGTTCTGTTAGATTGCTGCGTTTTGGATTTAGAAGCAGATATTTCCCCGTGCTTACTGCTGTTTCTTCCATATGCCGGTAATGGGCTGAAAACGCCTGTTTTGGGACTCAGCAGAGAAAGTGTTTGCAGACTGCTGAATCCACACACGGGTTTAACTCTGGAAGTTGAGTGCACACATTGACAACCGTTCTGTTAGATAGCTGCGTTTTGGATTTAGAAGCAGATATTTCCCTGTGCTTACTGCTGTTTCTTCCATATGCCGGTAATGGGCTGAAAACGCCTGTTTTGGGAATCTGTAGAGAAAGTGTTTGCAGACTGCTGAATCCACACACGGGTTTAACTCTGGAAGTTGAGTGCACACATTGACAACCGTTCTGTTAGATAGCTGCGTTTTGGTTTTAGAAGCAGATATTTCCCTGTGCTTACTGCTGTTTCTTCCATATGCCGGTAATGGGCTGAAAACGCCTGTTTTGGGACTCGGCAGAGAAAGTGTTTGCAGACTGCTGAATCCACACACGGGTTTAACTCTGGAAGTTGAGTGCACACATTGACAACCGTTCTGTTAGATAGCTGCGTTTTGGATTTAGAAGCAGATATTTCCCTGTGCTTACTGCTGTTTCTTCCATATGCCGGTAATGGGCTGAAAACGCCTGTTTTGGGACTCTGCAGAGAAAGTGTTTGCAGACTGCTGAATCCACACACGGGCTTAACTCTGGAAGTTGAGTGCACACATTGACAACGGTTCGGTTAGATAGCTGCGTTTTGGATTTAGAAGCAGATATTTCCCTGTGCTTACTGCTGTTTCTTCCATATGCCGGTAATATGCTGAAAACGCCTGTTTTGGGACTCTGCAGAGAAAGTGTTTGCAGACTGCTGAATCCATACACGGGTTTAACTCTGGAAGTTGAGTGCACACATTGACAACCGTTCTGTTAGATAGCTGCGTTTTGGATTTAGAAGCAGATATTTCACTGTGCTTACTGCTGTTTCTTCCATATGCCGGTAATATGCTGAAAACGCCTGTTTTGGGACTCTGCAGAGAAAGTGTTTGCAGACTGCTGAATCCATACACGGGTTTAACTCTGGAAGTTGAGTGCACACATTGACAACCGTTCTGTTAGATAGCTGCGTTTTGGATTTAGAAGCAGATATTTCCCTGTGCTTACTGCTGTTTCTTCTATATGCCGGTAATGGGCTGAAAACGCCTGTTTTGGGACTCTGCAGAGAAGATGTTTGCAGACTGCTGAATCCACACACGGGTTTAACTCTGGAAGTTGAGTGCACACATTGACAACCGTTCTGTTAGATAGCTGCGTTTTGGATTTAGAAGCAGATATTTCCCTGTGCTTACTGCTGTTTCTTCCATATGCCGGTAATGGGCTGAAAACGCCTGTTTTGGGACTCTGCAGAGAAAGTGTTTGCAGACTGCTGAATCCACACACGGGTTTAACTCTGGAAGTTGAGTGCACACATTGACAACCGTTCTGTTAGATAGCTGCGTTTTGGATTTAGAAGCAGATATTTCCCTGTGCTTACTGCTGTTTCTTCCATATGCCGGTAATGGGCTGAAAACGCCTGTTTTGGGACTCTGCAGAGAAAATGTTTGCAGACTGCTGAATCCACACACGGGTTTAACTCTAGAAGTTGAGTGCACACATTGACAACCGTTCTGTTAGATAGCTGCGTTTTGGATTTAGAAGCAGATATTTCCCTGGGCTTACTGCTGTTTCTTCCATATGCCGGTAATGGGCTGAAAACACCTGTTTTGGGACTCTGCAGAGAAAGTGTTTGCAGACTGCTGAATCCACACACGGGTTTAACTCTGGAAGTTGAGTGCACACATTGACAACCGTTCTGTTAGATAGCTGCGTTTTGGATTTAGAAGCAGATATTTCCCTGGGCTTACTGCTGTTTCTTCCATATGCCGGTAATGGGCTGAAAACGCCTGTTTTGGGACTCTGCAGAGAAAGTGTTTGCAGACTGCTGAATCCACACACGGGTTTAACTCTGGAAGTTGAGTGCACACATTGACAACCGTTCTGTTAGATAGCTGCGTTTTGGATTTAGAAGCAGATATTTCACTGTGCTTGCTGCTGTTTCTTCCATATGCCGGTAATGGGCTGAAAACGCCTGTTTTGGGACTCAGCAGAGAAAGTGTTTGCAGACTGCTGAATCCACACACGGGTTTACCTCTGGAAGTTGAGTGCACACATTGACAACCGTTCTGTTAGATAGCTGCGTTTTGGATTTAGAAGCAGATATTTCCCTGTGCTTACTGCTGTTTCTTCCATATGCCGGTAATGGACTGAAAACGCCTGTTTTGGGACTCTGCAGAGAAGATGTTTGCAGACTGCTGAATCCACACACGGGTTTAACTCTGGAAGTTGAGTGCACACATTGACAACCGTTCTGTTAGATAGCTGCGTTTTGGATTTAGAAGCAGATATTTCCCTGTGCTTACTGCTGTTTCTTCCATATGCCGGTAATGGGCTGAAAACGCCTGTTTTGGGACTCAGCAGAGAAAGTGTTTGCAGACTGCTGAATCCACACACGGGTTTAACTCTGGAAGTTGAGTGCACACATTGACAACCGTTCTGTTAGATAGCTGCGTTTTGGATTTAGAAGCAGATATTTCCCTGTGCTTCCTGCTGTTTCTTCCATATGCCGGTAATGGGCTGAAAACGCCTGTTTTGGGACTCTGCAGAGAAAGTGTTTGCAGACTGCTGAATCCACACACGGGTTTAACCCTGGAAGTTGAGTGCACACATTGACAACCGTTCTGTTAGATAGCTGCGTTTTGGATTTAGAGGCAGATATTTCCCTGTGCTTACTGCTGTTTCTTCCATATGCCGGTAATGGGCTGAAAACGCCTGTTTTGGGACTCTGCAGAGAAAGTGTTTGCAGACTGCTGAATCCACACACGGGTTTAACTCTGGAAGTTGAGTGCACACATTGACAACCGTTCTGTTAGATAGCTGCGTTTTGGATTTAGAAGCAGATATTTCCCTGTGCTTACTGCTGTTTCTTCCATATGCCGGTAATGGGCTGAAAACGCCTGTTTTGGGACTCTGCAGAGAAAGTGTTTGCAGACTGCTGAATCCACACACGGGTTTAACCCTGGAAGTTGAGTGCACACATTGACAACCGTTCTGTTAGATAGCTGCGTTTTGGATTTAGAGGCAGATATTTCCCTGTGCTTACTGCTGTTTCTTCCATATGCCGGTAATGGGCTGAAAACGCCTGTTTTGGGACTCAGCAGAGAAAGTGTTTGCAGACTGCTGAATCCACACACGGGTTTAACTCTGGAAGTTGAGTGCACACATTGACAACCGTTCTGTTAGATAGCTGCGTTTTGGATTTAGAAGCAGATATTTCCCTGTGCTTACTGCTGTTTCTTCCATATGCCGGTAATGGGCTGAAAACGCCTGTTTTGGGACTCTGCAGAGAAAGTGTTTGCAGACTGCTGAATCCACACACGGGTTTAACTCTGGAAGTTGAGTGCACACATTGACAACCGTTCTGTTAGATAGCTGCGTTTTGGATTTAGAAGCAGATATTTCCCTGTGCTTACTGCTGTTTCTTCCATATGCCGGTAATGGGCTGAAAACGCCTGTTTTGGGACTCTGCAGAGAAAGTGTTTGCAGACTGCTGAATCCACACACGGGTTTAACTCTGGAAGTTGAGTGCACACATTGACAACCGTTCTGTTAGATAGCTGCGTTTTGGATTTAGAAGCAGATATTTCCCTGTGCTTACTGCTGTTTCTTCCATATGCCGGTAATGGGCTGAAAACGCCTGTTTTGGGACTCTGCAGAGAAAGTGTTTGCAGACTGCTGAATCCACACACGGGTTTAACTCTGGAAGTTGAGTGCACACATTGACAACCGTTCTGTTAGATAGCTGCGTTTTGGATTTAGAAGCAGATATTTCCCTGTGCTTACTGCTGTTTCTTCCATATGCCGGTAATGGGCTGATAACGCCTGTTTTGGGACTCTGCAGAGAAAGTGTTTGCAGCCTGCTGAATCCACACACGGGTTTAACTCTGGAAGTTGAGTGCACACATTGACAGCCGTTCTGTTAGATAGCTGCGTTTTGGATTTAGAAGCAGATATTTCCCTGTGCTTACTGCTGTTTCTTCCATATGCCGGTAATGGGCTGAAAACGCCTGTTTTGGGACTCTGCAGAGAAAGTGTTTGCAGACTGCTGAATCCACACACGGGTTTAACTCTGGAAGTTGAGTGCACACATTGACAACCGTTCTGTTAGATAGCTGCGTTTTGGATTTAGAAGCAGATATTTCCCTGGGCTTACTGCTGTTTCTTCCATACGCCGGTAATGGGCTGAAAACGCCTGTTTTGGGACTCTGCAGAGAAAGTGTTTGCAGACTGCTGAATCCACACACGGGTTTACCTCTGGAAGTTGAGTGCACACATTGACAACCGTTCTGTTAGATAGCTGCGTTTTGGATTTAGAAGCAGATATTTCCCTGTGCTTACTGCTGTTTCTTCCATATGCCGGTAATGGGCTGAAAACGCCTGTTTTGGGACTCTGCAGAGAAAGTGTTTGCAGACTGCTGAATCCACAGACGGGTTTAACTCTGGAATTTGAGTGCACACATTGACAACCGTTCTGTTAGATAGCTGCGTTTTGGATTTAGAAGCAGATATTTCCCTGTGCTTACTGCTGTTTCTTCCATATGCCGGTAATGGGCTGAAAACGCCTGTTTTGGGACTCTGCAGAGAAAGTGTTTGCAGACTGCTGAATCCACACACGGGTTTAACTCTGGAAGTTGAGTGCACACATTGACAACCGTTCTGTTAGATAGCTGCGTTTTGGATTTAGAAGCAGATATTTCCCTGGGCTTACTGCTGTTTCTTCCATATGCCGGTAATGGGCTGATAATGCCTGTTTTGGGACTCTGCAGAGAAAGTGTTTGCAGACTGCTGAATCCACACACGGCTTTAACTCTGGAAGTTGAGTGCACACATTGACAACCGTTCTGTTAGATAGCTGCGTTTTGGATTTAGAAGCAGATATTTCCCTGTGCTTAGTGCTGTTTCTTCCATATGCCGGTAATGGGCTGAAAACGCCTGTTTTGGGACTCTGCAGAGAAAGTGTTTGCAGACTGCTGAATCCACACACGGGTTTAACTCTGGAAGTTGAGTGCACACATTGACAACCGTTCTGTTAGATAGCTGCGTTTTGGATTTAGAAGCAGATATTTCCCTGTGCTTACTGCTGTTTCTTCCATATGCCGGTAATGGGCTGAAAACGCCTGTTTTGGGACTCTGCAGAGAAAGTGTTTGCAGACTGCTGAATCCACACACGGGTTTAACTCTGGAAGTTGAGTGCACACATTGACAACCGTTCTGTTAGATAGCTGCGTTTTGGATTTAGAAGCAGATATTTCCCTGTGCTTACTGCTGTTTCTTCCATATGCCGGTAATGGGCTGAAAACGCCTGTTTTGGGACTCTGCAGAGAAAGTGTTTGCAGACTGCTGAATCCACACACGGGTTTAACTCTGGAAGTTGAGTGCACACATTGACAACCGTTCTGTTAGATAGCTGCGTTTTGGATTTAGAAGCAGATATTTCCCTGTGCTTACTGCTGTTTCTTCCATATGCCGGTAATGGGCTGAAAACGCCTGTTTTGGGACTCTGCAGAGAAAGTGTTTGCAGACTGCTGAATCCACACACGGGTTTAACTCTGGAAGTTGAGTGCACACGTTGACAACCGTTCTGTTAGATAGCTGGGTTTTGGATTTAGAAGCAGATATTTCCCTGTGCTTACTGCTGTTTCTTCCATATGCCGGTAATGGGCTGAAAACGCCTGTTTTGGGACTCTGCAGAGAAAGTGTTTGCAGACTGCTGAATCCACACACGGGTTTAACTCTGGAAGTTGAGTGCACACATTGACAACCGTTCTGTTAGATAGCTGCGTTTTGGATTTAGAAGCAGATATTTCCCTGGGCTTACTCCTGTTTCTTCCATATGCCGGTAATGGGCTGATAACGCCTGTTTTGGGACTCTGCAGAGAAAGTGTTTGCAGACTGCTGAATCCACACACGGCTTTAACTCTGGAAGTTGAGTGCACACATTGACAACCGTTCTGTTAGATAGCTGCGTTTTGGATTTAGAAGCAGATATTTCCCTGTGCTTACTGCTGTTTCTTCCATATGCCGGTAATGGGCTGAAAACGCCTGTTTTGGGACTCTGCAGAGAAAGTGTTTGCAGACTGCTGAATCCACACACGGGTTTAACTCTGGAAGTTGAGTGCACACATTGACAACCGTTCTGTTAGATAGCTGCGTTTTGGATTTAGAAGCAGATATTTCCCTGTGCTTACTGCTGTTTCTTCCATATGCCGGTAATGGGCTGAAAACGCCTGTTTTGGGACTCTGCAGAGAAAGTGTTTGCAGACTGCTGAATCCACACACGGGTTTAACTCTGGAAGTTGAGTGCACACATTGACAACCGTTCTGTTAGATAGCTGCGTTTTGGATTTAGAAGCAGATATTTCCCTGTGCTTACTGCTGTTTCTTCCATATGCCGGTAATGGGCTGAAAACGCCTGTTTTGGGACTCTGCAGAGAAAGTGTTTGCAGACTGCTGAATCCACACACGGGTTTAACTCTGGAAGTTGAGTGCACACGTTGACAACCGTTCTGTTAGATAGCTGGGTTTTGGATTTAGAAGCAGATATTTCCCTGTGCTTACTGCTGTTTCTTCCATATGCCGGTAATGGGCTGAAAACGCCTGTTTTGGGACTCTGCAGAGAAAGTGTTTGCAGACTGCTGAATCCAAACACGGGTTTAACTCTGGAAGTTGAGTGCACACATTGACAACCGTTCTGTTAGATAGCTGCGTTTTGGATTTAGAAGCAGATATTTCCCTGGGCTTACTGCTGTTTCTTCCATATGCCGGTAATGGGCTGATAATGCCTGTTTTGGGACTCTGCAGAGAAAGTGTTTGCAGACTGCTGAATCCACACACGGCTTTAACTCTGGAAGTTGAGTGCACACATTGACAACCGTTCTGTTAGATAGCTGCGTTTTGGATTTAGAAGCAGATATTTCCCTGTGCTTAGTGCTGTTTCTTCCATATGCCGGTAATGGGCTGAAAACGCCTGTTTTGGGACTCTGCAGAGAAAGTGTTTGCAGACTGCTGAATCCACACACGGGTTTAACTCTGGAAGTTGAGTGCACACATTGACAACCGTTCTGTTAGATAGCTGCGTTTTGGATTTAGAAGCAGATATTTCCCTGTGCTTACTGCTGTTTCTTCCATATGCCGGTAATGGGCTGAAAACGCCTGTTTTGGGACTCTGCAGAGAAAGTGTTTGCAGACTGCTGAATCCACACACCGGTTTAACTCTGGAAGTTGAGTGCACACATTGACAACCGTTCTGTTAGATAGCTGCGTTTTGGATTTAGAAGCAGATATTTCCCTGTGCTTACTGCTGTTTCTTCCATATGCCGGTAATGGGCTGAAAACGCCTGTTTTGGGACTCTGCAGAGAAAGTGTTTGCAGACTGCTGAATCCACACACGGGTTTAACTCTGGAAGTTGAGTGCACACATTGACAACCGTTCTGTTAGATAGCTGCGTTTTGGATTTAGAAGCAGATATTTCCCTGTGCTTACTGCTGTTTCTTCCATATGCCGGTAATGGGCTGAAAACGCCTGTTTTGGGACTCTGCAGAGAAAGTGTTTGCAGACTGCTGAATCCACACACGGGTTTAACTCTGGAAGTTGAGTGCACACGTTGACAACCGTTCTGTTAGATAGCTGCGTTTTGGATTTAGAAGCAGATATTTCCCTGTGCTTACTGCTGTTTCTTCCATATGCCGGTAATGGGCTGAAAACGCCTGTTTTGGGACTCTGCAGAGAAAGTGTTTGCAGACTGCTGAATCCACACACGGGTTTAACTCTGGAAGTTGAGTGCACACGTTGACAACCGTTCTGTTAGATAGCTGGGTTTTGGATTTAGAAGCAGATATTTCCCTGTGCTTACTGCTGTTTCTTCCATATGCCGGTAATGGGCTGAAAACGCCTGTTTTGGGACTCTGCAGAGAAAGTGTTTGCAGACTGCTGAATCCACACACGGGTTTAACTCTGGAAGTTGAGTGCACACATTGACAACCGTTCTGTTAGATAGCTGCGTTTTGGATTTAGAAGCAGATATTTCCCTGGGCTTACTGCTGTTTCTTCCATATGCCGGTAATGGGCTGATAATGCCTGTTTTGGGACTCTGCAGAGAAAGTGTTTGCAGACTGCTGAATCCACACACGGCTTTAACTCTGGAAGTTGAGTGCACACATTGACAACCGTTCTGTTAGATAGCTGCGTTTTGGATTTAGAAGCAGATATTTCCCTGTGCTTAGTGCTGTTTCTTCCATATGCCGGTAATGGGCTGAAAACGCCTGTTTTGGGACTCTGCAGAGAAAGTGTTTGCAGACTGCTGAATCCACACACGGGTTTAACTCTGGAAGTTGAGTGCACACATTGACAACCGTTCTGTTAGATAGCTGCGTTTTGGATTTAGAAGCAGATATTTCCCTGTGCTTACTGCTGTTTCTTCCATATGCCGGTAATGGGCTGAAAACGCCTGTTTTGGGACTCTGCAGAGAAAGTGTTTGCAGACTGCTGAATCCACACACGGGTTTAACTCTGGAAGTTGAGTGCACACATTGACAACCGTTCTGTTAGATAGCTGCGTTTTGGATTTAGAAGCAGATATTTCCCTGTGCTTACTGCTGTTTCTTCCATATGCCGGTAATGGGCTGAAAACGCCTGTTTTGGGACTCTGCAGAGAAAGTGTTTGCAGACTGCTGAATCCACACACGGGTTTAACTCTGGAAGTTGAGTGCACACATTGACAACCGTTCTGTTAGATAGCTGCGTTTTGGATTTAGAAGCAGATATTTCCCTGTGCTTACTGCTGTTTCTTCCATATGCCGGTAATGGGCTGAAAACGCCTGTTTTGGGACTCTGCAGAGAAAGTGTTTGCAGACTGCTGAATCCACACACGGGTTTAACTCTGGAAGTTGAGTGCACACATTGACAACCGTTCTGTTAGATAGCTGGGTTTTGGATTTAGAAACAGATATTTCCCTGTGCTTACTGCTGTTTCTTCCATATGCCGGTAATGGGCTGAAAACGCCTGTTTTGGGACTCTGCAGAGAAAGTGTTTGCAGACTGCTGAATCCACACACGGCTTTAACTCTGGAAGTTGAGTGCACACATTGACAACCGTTCTGTTAGATAGCTGCGTTTTGGATTTAGAAGCAGATATTTCCCTGTGCTTAGTGCTGTTTCTTCCATATGCCGGTAATGTGCTGAAAACGCCTGTTTTGGGACTCTGCAGAGAAAGTGTTTGCAGACTGCTGAATCCACACACGGGTTTAACTCTGGAAGTTGAGTGCACACATTGACAACCGTTCTGTTAGATAGCTGCGTTTTGGATTTAGAAGCAGATATTTCCCTGTGCTTACTGCTGTTTCTTCCATATGCCGGTAATGGGCTGAAAACGCCTGTTTTGGGACTCTGCAGAGAAAGTGTTTGCAGACTGCTGAATCCACACACGGGTTTAACTCTGGAAGTTGAGTGCACACATTGACAACCGTTCTGTTAGATAGCTGCGTTTTGGATTTAGAGGCAGATATTTCCCTGTGCTTACTGCTGTTTCTTCCATATGCCGGTAATGGGCTGAAAACGACTGTTTTGGGACTCTGCAGAGAAAGTGTTTGCAGACTGCTGAATCCACACACGGGTTTAACTCTGGAAGTTGAGTGCACACATTGACAACCGTTCTGTTAGATAGCTGCGTTTTGGATTTAGAAGCAGATATTTCCCTGTGCTTACTGCTGTTTCTTCCATATGCCGGTAATGGGCTGAAAACGCCTGTTTTGGGACTCTGCAGAGAAAGTGTTTGCAGACTGCTGAATCCACACACGGGTTTAACTCTGGAAGTTGAGTGCACACGTTGACAACCGTTCTGTTAGATAGCTGGGTTTTGGATTTAGAAGCAGATATTTCCCTGTGCTTAGTGCTGTTTCTTCCATATGCCGGTAATGGGCTGAAAACGCCTGTTTTGGGACTCTGCAGAGAAAGTGTTTGCAGACTGCTGAATCCACACACGGGTTTAACTCTGGAAGTTGAGTGCACACATTGACAACCGTTCTGTTAGATAGCTGCGTTTTGGATTTAGAAGCAGATATTTCCCTGTGCTTACTGCTGTTTCTTCCATATGCCGGTAATGGGCTGAAAACGCCTGTTTTGGGACTCTGCAGAGAAAGTGTTTGCAGACTGCTGAATCCACACACGGGTTTAACTCTGGAAGTTGAGTGCACACATTGACAACCTTTCTGTTAGATAGCTGCGTTTTGGATTTAGAAGCAGATATTTCCCTGTGCTTACTGCTGTTTCTTCCATATGCCGGTAATGGGCTGAAAACGCCTGTTTTGGGACTCTGCAGAGAAAGTGTTTGCAGACTGCTGAATCCACACACGGCTTTAACTCTGGAAGTTGAGTGCACACGTTGACAACCGTTCTGTTAGATAGCTGGGTTTTGGATTTAGAAGCAGATATTTCCCTGTGCTTACTGCTGTTTCTTCCATATGCCGGTAATGGGCTGAAAACGCCTGTTTTGGGACTCTGCAGAGAAAGTGTTTGCAGACTGCTGAATCCACACACGGGTTTAACTCTGGAAGTTGAGTGCACACATTGACAACCGTTCTGTTAGATAGCTGCGTTTTGGATTTAGAAGCAGATATTTCCCTGGGCTTACTGCTGTTTCTTCCATATGCCGGTAATGGGCTGATAACGCCTGTTTTGGGACTCTGCAGAGAAAGTGTTTGCAGACTGCTGAATCCACACACGGCTTTAACTCTGGAAGTTGAGTGCACACATTGACAACCGTTCTGTTAGATAGCTGCGTTTTGGATTTAGAAGCAGATATTTCCCTGTGCTTAGTGCTGTTTCTTCCATATGCCGGTAATGGGCTGAAAACGCCTGTTTTGGGACTCTGCAGAGAAGTGTTTGCAGACTGCTGAATCCACACACGGCTTTAACTCTGGAAGTTGAGTGCACACATTGACAACCGTTCTGTTAGATAGCTGCGTTTTGGATTTAGAAGCAGATATTTCCCTGTGCTTACTGCTGTTTCTTCCATATGCCGGTAATGGGCTGAAAACGCCTGTTTTGGGACTCTGCAGAGAAAGTGTTTGCAGACTGCTGAATCCACACACGGGTTTAACTCTGGAAGTTGAGTGCACACATTGACAACCGTTCTGTTAGATAGCTGCGTTTTGGATTTAGAAGCAGATATTTCCCTGTGCTTACTGCTGTTTCTTCCATATGCCGGTAATGGGCTGAAAACGCCTGTTTTGGGACTCTGCAGAGAAAGTGTTTGCAGACTGCTGAATCCACACACGGGTTTAACTCTGGAAGTTGAGTGCACACATTGACAAACCGTTCTGTTAGATAGCTGCGTTTTGGATTTAGAAGCAGATATTTCCCTGTGCTTACTGCTGTTTCTTCCATATGCCGGTAATGGGCTGAAAACGCCTGTTTTGGGACTCTGCAGAGAAAGTGTTTGCAGACTGCTGAATCCACACACGGCTTTAACTCTGGAAGTTGAGTGCACACGTTGACAACCGTTCTGTTAGATAGCTGGGTTTTGGATTTATAAGCAGATATTTCCCTGTGCTTACTGCTGTTTCTTCCATATGCCGGTAATGGGCTGAAAACGCCTGTTTTGGGACTCTGCAGAGAAAGTGTTTGCAGACTGCTGAATCCACACACGGGTTTAACTCTGGAAGTTGAGTGGACACATTGACAACCGTTCTGTTAGATAGCTGCGTTTTGGATTTAGAAGCAGATATTTCCCTGGGCTTACTGCTGTTTCTTCCATATGCCGGTAATGGGCTGATAACGCCTGTTTTGGGACTCTGCAGAGAAAGTGTTTGCAGACTGCTGAATCCACACACGGCTTTAACTCTGGAAGTTGAGTGCACACATTGACAACCGTTCTGTTAGATAGCTGCGTTTTGGATTTAGAAGCAGATATTTCCCTGTGCTTACTGCTGTTTCTTCCATATGCCGGTAATGGGCTGAAAACGCCTGTTTTGGGACTCTGCAGAGAAAGTGTTTGCAGACTGCTGAATCCACACACGGGTTTAACTCTGGAAGTTGAGTGCACACATTGACAACCGTTCTGTTAGATAGCTGCGTTTTGGATTTAGAAGCAGATATTTCCCTGTGCTTACTGCTGTTTCTTCCATATGCCGGTAATGGGCTGAAAACGCCTGTTTTGGGACTCTGCAGAGAAAGTGTTTGCAGACTGCTGAATCCACACACGGGTTTAACTCTGGAAGTTGAGTACACACATTGACAACCGTTCTGTTAGATAGCTGCGTTTTGGATTTAGAAGCAGATATTTCCCTGTGCTTACTGCTGTTTCTTCCATATGCCGGTAATGGGCTGAAAACGCCTGTTTTGGGACTCTGCAGAGAAAGTGTTTGCAAACTGCTGAATCCACACACGGGTTTAACTCTGGAAGTTGAGTGCACACGTTGACAACCGTTCTGTTAGATAGCTGGGTTTTGGATTTAGAAACAGATATTTCCCTGTGCTTACTGCTGTTTCTTCCATATGCCGGTAATGGGCTGAAAACGCCTGTTTTGGGACTCTGCAGAGAAAGTGTTTGCAGACTGCTGAATCCACACACGGGTTTAACTCTGGAAGTTGAGTGCACACATTGACAACCGTTCTGTTAGATAGCTGCGTTTTGGATTTAGAAGCAGATATTTCCCTGGGCTTACTGCTGTTTCTTCCATATGCCGGTAATGGGCTGATAACGCCTGTTTTGGGACTCTGCAGAGAAAGTGTTTGCAGACTGCTGAATCCAAACACGGCTTTAACTCTGGAAGTTGAGTGCACACATTGACAACCGTTCTGTTAGATAGCTGCGTTTTGGATTTAGAAGCAGATATTTCCCTGTGCTTAGTGCTGTTTCTTCCATATGCCGGTAATGGGCTGAAAACGCCTGTTTTGGGACTCTGCATAGAAAGTGTTTGCAGACTGCTGAATCCACACACGGGTTTAACTCTGGAAGTTGAGTGCACACATTGACAACCGTTCTGTTAGATAGCTGCGTTTTGGATTTAGAAGCAGATATTTCCCTGTGCTTACTGCTGTTTCTTCCATATGCCAGTAATGGGCTGAAAACGCCTGTTTTGGGACTCTGCAGAGAAAGTGTTTGCAGACTGCTGAATCCACACACGGGTTTAACTCTGGAAGTTGAGTGCACACATTGACAACCGTTCTGTTAGATAGCTGCGTTTTGGATTTAGAAGCAGATATTTCCCTGTGCTTACTGCTGTTTCTTCCATATGCCGGTAATGGGCTGAAAACGCCTGTTTTGGGACTCTGCAGAGAAAGTGTTTGCAGACTGCTGAATCCACACACGGGTTTAACTCTGGAAGTTGAGTGCACACATTGACAACCGTTCTGTTAGATAGCTGCGTTTTGGATTTAGAAGCAGATATTTCCCTGTGCTTACTGCTGTTTCTTCCATATGCCGGTAATGGGCTGAAAACGCCTGTTTTGGGACTCTGCAGAGAAAGTGTTTGCAGACTGCTGAATCCACACACGGGTTTAACTCTGGAAGTTGAGTGCACACGTTGACAACCGTTATGTTAGATAGCTGGGTTTTGGATTTAGAAGCAGATATTTCCCTGTGCTTGCTGCTGTTTCTTCCATATGCCGGTAATGGGCTGAAAACGCCTGTTTTGGGACTCTGCAGAGAAAGTGTTTGCAGACTGCTGAATCCACACACGGGTTTAACTCTGGAAGTTGAGTGCACACATTGACAACCGTTCTGGTAGATTGCTGCGTTTTGGATTTAGAAGCAGATATTTCCCCGTGCTTACTGCTGTTTCTTCCATATGCCAGTAATGGGCTGAAAACGCCTGTTTTGGGACTCAGCAGAGAAAGTGTTTGCAGACTGCTGAATCCACACACGGGTTTAACTCTGGAAGTTGAGTGCACACATTGACAACCGTTCTGTTAGATAGCTGCGTTTTGGATTTAGAAGCAGATATTTCCCTGTGCTTACTGCTGTTTCTTCCATATGCCGGTAATGGGCTGAAAACGCCTGTTTTGGGAATCTGTAGAGAAAGTGTTTGCAGACTGCTGAATCCACACACGGGTTTAACTCTGGAAGTTGAGTGCACACATTGACAACCGTTCTGTTAGATAGCTGCGTTTTGGATTTAGAAGCAGATATTTCCCTGTGCTTACTGCTGTTTCTTCCATATGCCGGTAATGGGCTGAAAACGCCTGTTTTGGGACTCGGCAGAGAAAGTGTTTGCAGACTGCTGAATCCACACACGGGTTTAACTCTGGAAGTTGAGTGCACACATTGACAACCGTTCTGTTAGATAGCTGCATTTTGGATTTAGAAGCAGATATTTCCCTGTGCTTACTGCTGTTTCTTCCATATGCCGGTAATGGGCTGAAAACGCCTGTTTTGGGACTCTGCAGAGAAAGTGTTTGCAGACTGCTGAATCCACACACGGGCTTAACTCTGGAAGTTGAGTGCACACATTGACAACGGTTCGGTTAGATAGCTGCGTTTTGGATTTAGAAGCAGATATTTCCCTGTGCTTACTGCTGTTTCTTCCATATGCCGGTAATATGCTGAAAACGCCTGTTTTGGGACTCTGCAGAGAAAGTGTTTGCAGACTGCTGAATCCACACACGGGTTTAACTCTGGAAGTTGAGTGCACACATTGACAACCGTTCTGTTAGATAGCTGCGTTTTGGATTTAGAAGCAGATATTTCCCTGTGCTTACTGCTGTTTCTTCCATATGCCGGTAATGGGCTGAAAACGCCTGTTTTGGGACTCTGCAGAGAAAGTGTTTGCAGACTGCTGAATCCACACACGGGCTTAACTCTGGAAGTTGAGTGCACACATTGACAACGGTTCGGTTAGATAGCTGCGTTTTGGATTTAGAAGCAGATATTTCCCTGTGCTTACTGCTGTTTCTTCCATATGCCGGTAATATGCTGAAAACGCCTGTTTTGGGACTCTGCAGAGAAAGTGTTTGCAGACTGCTGAATCCATACACGGGTTTAACTCTGGAAGTTGAGTGCACACATTGACAACCGTTCTGTTAGATAGCTGCGTTTTGGATTTAGAAGCAGATATTTCCCTGTGCTTACTGCTGTTTCTTCCATATGCCGGTAATATGCTGAAAACGCCTGTTTTGGGACTCTGCAGAGAAAGTGTTTGCAGACTGCTGAATCCATACACGGGTTTAACTCTGGAAGTTGAGTGCACACATTGACAACCGTTCTGTTAGATAGCTGCGTTTTGGATTTAGAAGCAGATATTTCCCTGTGCTTACTGCTGTTTCTTCTATATGCCGGTAATGGGCTGAAAACGCCTGTTTTGGGACTCTGCAGAGAAGATGTTTGCAGACTGCTGAATCCACACACGGGTTTAACTCTGGAAGTTGAGTGCACACATTGACAACCGTTCTGTTAGATAGCTGCGTTTTGGATTTAGAAGCAGATATTTCCCTGTGCTTACTGCTGTTTCTTCCATATGCCGGTAATGGGCTGAAAACGCCTGTTTTGGGACTCTGCAGAGAAAGTGTTTGCAGACTGCTGAATCCACACACGGGTTTAACTCTGGAAGTTGAGTGCACACATTGACAACCGTTCTGTTAGATAGTTGCGTTTTGGATTTAGAAGCAGATATTTCCCTGTGCTTACTGCTGTTTCTTCCATATGCCGGTAATGGGCTGAAAACGCCTGTTTTGGGACTCTGCAGAGAAAATGTTTGCAGACTGCTGAATCCACACACGGGTTTAACTCTAGAAGTTGAGTGCACACATTGACAACCGTTCTGTTAGATAGCTGCGTTTTGGATTTAGAAGCAGATATTTCCCTGGGCTTACTGCTGTTTCTTCCATATGCCGGTAATGGGCTGAAAACGCCTGTTTTGGGACTCTGCAGAGAAAGTGTTTGCAGACTGCTGAATCCACACACGGGTTTAACTCTGGAAGTTGAGTGCACACATTGACAACCGTTCTGTTAGATAGCTGCGTTTTGGATTTAGAAGCAGATATTTCACTGTGCTTGCTGCTGTTTCTTCCATATGCCGGTAATGGGCTGAAAACGCCTGTTTTGGGACTCAGCAGAGAAAGTGTTTGCAGACTGCTGAATCCACACACGGGTTTACCTCTGGAAGTTGAGTGCACACATTGACAACCGTTCTGTTAGATAGCTGCGTTTTGGATTTAGAAGCAGATATTTCCCTGTGCTTACTGCTGTTTCTTCCATATGCCGGTAATGGGCTGAAAACGCCTGTTTTGGGACTCTGCAGAGAAGATGTTTGCAGACTGCTGAATCCACACACGGGTTTAACTCTGGAAGTTGAGTGCACACATTGACAACCGTTCTGTTAGATAGCTGCGTTTTGGATTTAGAAGCAGATATTTCCCTGTGCTTACTGCTGTTTCTTCCATATGCCGGTAATGGGCTGAAAACGCCTGTTTTGGGACTCAGCAGAGAAGATGTTTGCAGACTGCTGAATCCACACACGGGTTTAACTCTGGAAGTTGAGTGCACACATTGACAACCGTTCTGTTAGATAGCTGCGTTTTGGATTTAGAAGCAGATATTTCCCTGTGCTTCCTGCTGTTTCTTCCATATGCCGGTAATGGGCTGAAAACGCCTGTTTTGGGACTCTGCAGAGAAAGTGTTTGCAGACTGCTGAATCCACACACGGGTTTAACCCTGGAAGTTGAGTGCACACATTGACAACCGTTCTGTTAGATAGCTGCGTTTTGGATTTAGAGGCAGATATTTCCCTGTGCTTACTGCTGTTTCTTCCATATGCCGGTAATGGGCTGAAAACGCCTGTTTTGGGACTCTGCAGAGAAAGTGTTTGCAGACTGCTGAATCCACACACGGGTTTAACTCTGGAAGTTGAGTGCACACATTGACAACCGTTCTGTTAGATAGCTGCGTTTTGGATTTAGAAGCAGATATTTCCCTGTGCTTACTGCTGTTTCTTCCATATGCCGGTAATGGACTGAAAACGCCTGTTTTGGGACTCTGCAGAGAAAGTGTTTGCAGACTGCTGAATCCACACACGGGTTTAACCCTGGAAGTTGAGTGCACACATTGACAACCGTTCTGTTAGATAGCTGTGTTTTGGATTTAGAGGCAGATATTTCCCTGTGCTTACTGCTGTTTCTTCCATATGCCGGTAATGGGCTGAAAACGCCTGTTTTGGGACTCAGCAGAGAAAGTGTTTGCAGACTGCTGAATCCACACACGGGTTTAACTCTGGAAGTTGAGTGCACACATTGACAACCGTTCTGTTAGATAGCTGCGTTTTGGATTTAGAAGCAGATATTTCCCTGTGCTTACTGCTGTTTCTTCCATATGCCGGTAATGGGCTGAAAACGCCTGTTTTGGGACTCTGCAGAGAAAGTGTTTGCAGACTGCTGAATCCACACACGGGTTTAACTCTGGAAGTTGAGTGCACACATTGACAACCGTTCTGTTAGATAGCTGCGTTTTGGATTTAGAAGCAGATATTTCCCTGTGCTTACTGCTGTTTCTTCCATATGCCGGTAATGGGCTGAAAACGCCTGTTTGGGGACTCTGCAGAGAAAGTGTTTGCAGACTGCTGAATCCACACACGGGTTTAACTCTGGAAGTTGAGTGCACACATTGACAACCGTTCTGTTAGATAGCTGCGTTTTGGATTTAGAAGCAGATATTTCCCTGTGCTTACTGCTGTTTCTTCCATATGCCGGTAATGGGCTGAAAACGCCTGTTTTGGGACTCTGCAGAGAAAGTGTTTGCAGACTGCTGAATCCACACACGGGTTTAACTCTGGAAGTTGAGTGCACACATTGACAACCGTTCTGTTAGATAGCTGCGTTTTGGATTTAGAAGCAGATATTTCCCTGTGCTTACTGCTGTTTCTTCCATATGCCGGTAATGGGCTGAAAACGCCTGTTTTGGGACTCTGCAGAGAAAGTGTTTGCAGCCTGCTGAATCCACACACGGGTTTAACTCTGGAAGTTGAGTGCACACATTGACAGCCGTTCTGTTAGATAGCTGCGTTTTGGATTTAGAAGCAGATATTTCCCTGTGCTTACTGCTGTTTCTTCCATATGCCGGTAATGGGCTGAAAACGCCTGTTTTGGGACTCTGCAGAGAAAGTGTTTGCAGACTGCTGAATCCACACACGGGTTTAACTCTGGAAGTTGAGTGCACACATTGACAACCGTTCTGTTAGATAGCTGCGTTTTGGATTTAGAAGCAGATATTTCCCTGGGCTTACTGCTGTTTCTTCCATACGCCGGTAATGGGCTGAAAACGCCTGTTTTGGGACTCTGCAGAGAAAGTGTTTGCAGACTGCTGAATCCACACACGGGTTTAACTCTGGAAGTTGAGTGCACACATTGACAACCGTTCTGTTAGATAGCTGCGTTTTGGATTTAGAAGCAGATATTTCCCTGTGCTTACTGCTGTTTCTTCCATATGCCGGTAATGGGCTGAAAACGCCTGTTTTGGGACTCTGCAGAGAAAGTGTTTGCAGACTGCTGAATCCACACACGGGTTTAACTCTGGAAGTTGAGTGCACACATTGACAACCGTTCTGTTAGATAGCTGCGTTTTGGATTTAGAAGCAGATATTTCCCTGTGCTTACTGCTGTTTCTTCCATATGCCGGTAATGGGCTGAAAACGCCTGTTTTGGGACTCTGCAGAGAAAGTGTTTGCAGACTGCTGAATCCACACACGGGTTTAACTCTGGAAGTTGAGTGCACACGTTGACAACCGTTCAGTTAGATAGCTGGGTTTTGGATTTAGAAGCAGATATTTCCCTGTGCTTACTGCTGTTTCTTCCATATGCCGGTAATGGGCTGAAAACGCCTGTTTTGGGACTCTGCAGAGAAAGTGTTTGCAGACTGCTGAATCCACACACGGGTTTAACTCTGGAAGTTGAGTGCACACATTGACAACCGTTCTGTTAGATAGCTGCGTTTTGGATTTAGAAGCAGATATTTCCCTGGGCTTACTGCTGTTTCTTCCATATGCCGGTAATGGGCTGATAACGCCTGTTTTGGGACTCTGCAGAGAAAGTGTTTGCAGACTGCTGAATCCACACACGGCTTTAACTCTGGAAGTTGAGTGCACACATTGACAACCGTTCTGTTAGATAGCTGCGTTTTGGATTTAGAAGCAGATATTTCCCTGTGCTTACTGCTGTTTCTTCCATATGCCGGTAATGGGCTGAAAACGCCTGTTTTGGGACTCTGCAGAGAAAGTGTTTGCAGACTGCTGAATCCACACACGGGTTTAACTCTGGAAGTTGAGTGCACACATTGACAACCGTTCTGTTAGATAGCTGCGTTTTGGATTTAGAAGCAGATATTTCCCTGTGCTTACTGCTGTTTCTTCCATATGCCGGTAATGGGCTGAAAACGCCTGTTTTGGGACTCTGCAGAGAAAGTGTTTGCAGACTGCTGAATCCACACACGGGTTTAACTCTGGAAGTTGAGTGCACACATTGACAACCGTTCTGTTAGATAGCTGCGTTTTGGATTTAGAAGCAGATATTTCCCTGTGCTTACTGCTGTTTCTTCCATATGCCGGTAATGGGCTGAAAACGCCTGTTTTGGGACTCTGCAGAGAAAGTGTTTGCAGACTGCTGAATCCACACACGGGTTTAACTCTGGAAGTTGAGTGCACACATTGACAACCGTTCTGTTAGATAGCTGCGTTTTGGATTTAGAAGCAGATATTTCCCTGTGCTTACTGCTGTTTCTTCCATATGCCGGTAATGGGCTGAAAACGCCTGTTTTTGGACTCTGCAGAAAAAGTGTTTGCAGACTGCTGAATCCACACACGGGTTTAACTCTGGAAGTTGAGTGCACACGTTGACAACCGTTCTGTTAGATAGCTGGGTTTTGGATTTAGAAGCAGATATTTCCCTGTGCTTACTGCTGTTTCTTCCATATGCCGGTAATGGGCTGAAAACGCCTGTTTTGGGACTCTGCAGAGAAAGTGTTTGCAGACTGCTGAATCCACACACGGGTTTAACTCTGGAAGTTGAGTGCACACATTGACAACCGTTCTGTTAGATAGCTGCGTTTTGGATTTAGAAGCAGATATTTCCCTGGGCTTACTGCTGTTTCTTCCATATGCCGGTAATGGGCTGATAACGCCTGTTTTGGGACTCTGCAGAGAAAGTGTTTGCAGACTGCTGAATCCACACACGGCTTTAACTCTGGAAGTTGAGTGCACACATTGACAACCGTTCTGTTAGATAGCTGCGTTCTGGATTTAGAAGCAGATATTTCCCTGTGCTTAGTGCTGTTTCTTCCATATGCCGGTAATGGGCTGAAAACGCCTGTTTTGGGACTCTGCAGAGAAAGTGTTTGCAGACTGCTGAATCCACACACGGGTTTAACTCTGGAAGTTGAGTGCACACATTGACAACCGTTCTGTTAGATAGCTGCGTTTTGGATTTAGAAGCAGATATTTCCCTGTGCTTACTGCTGTTTCTTCCATATGCCGGTAATGGGCTGAAAACGCCTGTTTTGGGACTCTGCAGAGAAAGTGTTTGCAGACTGCTGAATCCACACACGGGTTTAACTCTGGAAGTTGAGTGCACACATTGACAACCGTTCTGTTAGATAGCTGCGTTTTGGATTTAGAAGCAGATATTTCCCTGTGCTTACTGCTGTTTCTTCCATATGCCGGTAATGGGCTGAAAACGCCTGTTTTGGGACTCTGCAGAGAAAGTGTTTGCAGACTGCTGAATCCACACACGGGTTTAACTCTGGAAGTTGAGTGCACACGTTGACAACCGTTCTGTTAGATAGCTGGGTTTTGGATTTAGAAGCAGATATTTCCCTGTGCTTACTGCTGTTTCTTCCATATGCCGGTAATGGGCTGAAAACGCCTGTTTTGGGACTCTGCAGAGAAAGTGTTTGCAGACTGCTGAGTCCACACACGGGTTTAACTCTGGAAGTTGAGTGCACACATTGACAACCGTTCTGTTAGATAGCTGCGTTTTGGATTTAGAAGCAGATATTTCCCTGTGCTTAGTGCTGTTTCTTCCATATGCCGGTAATGGGCTGAAAACGCCTGTTTTGGGACTCTGCAGAGAAAGTGTTTGCAGACTGCTGAATCCACACACGGGTTTAACTCTGGAAGTTGAGTGCACACATTGACAACCGTTCTGTTAGATAGCTGCGTTTTGGATTTAGAAGCAGATATTTCCCTGTGCTTGCTGCTGTTTCTTCCATATGCCGGTAATGGGCTGAAAACGCCTGTTTTGGGACTCTGCAGAGAAAGTGTTTGCAGACTGCTGAATCCACACACGGGTTTAACTCTGGAAGTTGAGTGCACACATTGACAACCGTTCTGTTAGATAGCTGCGTTTTGGATTTAGAAGCAGATATTTCCCTGTGCTTACTGCTGTTTCTTCCATATGCCGGTAATGGGCTGAAAACGCCTGTTTTGGGACTCTGCAGAGAAAGGGTTTGCAGACTGCTGAATCCACACACGGGTTTAACTCTGGAAGTTGAGTGCACACGTTGACAACCGTTCTGTTAGATAGCTGCGTTTTGGATTTAGAAGCAGATATTTCCCTGTGCTTACTGCTGTTTCTTCCATATGCCGGTAATGGGCTGAAAACGCCTGTTTTGGGACTCTGCAGAGAAAGTGTTTGCAGACTGCTGAATCCACACACGGGTTTAACTCTGGAAGTTGAGTGCACACATTGACAACCGTTCTGTTAGACAGCTGCGTTTTGGATTTAGAAGCAGATATTTCCCTGGGCTTACTGCTGTTTCTTCCATATGCCGGTAATGGGCTGATAACGCCTGTTTTGGGACTCTGCAGAGAAAGTGTTTGCAGACTGCTGAATCCACACACGGCTTTAACTCTGGAAGTTGAGTGCACACATTGACAACCATTCTGTTAGATAGCTGCGTTTTGGATTTAGAAGCAGATATTTCCCTGTGCTTAGTGCTGTTTCTTCCATATGCCGGTAATGGGCTGAAAACGCCTGTTTTGGGACTCTGCAGAGAAAGTGTTTGCAGACTGCTGAATCCACACACGGGTTTAACTCTGGAAGTTGAGTGCACACATTGACAACCGTTCTGTTAGATAGCTGCGTTTTGGATTTAGAAGCAGATATTTCCCTGTGCTTACTGCTGTTTCTTCCATATGCCGGTAATGGGCTGAAAACGCCTGTTTTGGGACTCTGCAGAGAAAGTGTTTGCAGACTGCTGAATCCACACACGGGTTTAACTCTGGAAGTTGAGTGCACACATTGACAACCGTTCTGTTAGATAGCTGCGTTTTGGATTTAGAAGCAGATATTTCCCTGTGCTTACTGCTGTTTCTTCCATATGCCGGTAATGGGCTGAAAACGCCTGTTTTGGGACTCTGCAGAGAAAGTGTTTGCAGACTGCTGAATCCACACACGGGTTTAACTCTGGAAGTTGAGTGCACACATTGACAACCGTTCTGTTAGATAGCTGCGTTTTGGATTTAGAAGCAGATATTTCCCTGTGCTTACTGCTGTTTCTTCCATATGCCGGTAATGGGCTGAAAACGCCTGTTTTGGGACTCTGCAGAGAAAGTGTTTGCAGACTGCTGAATCCACACACGGGTTTAACTCTGGAAGTTGAGTGCACACATTGACAACCGTTCTGTTAGATAGCTGCGTTTTGGATTTAGAAGCAGATATTTCCCTGTGCTTACTGCTGTTTCTTCCATATGCCGGTAATGGGCTGAAAACGCCTGTTTTGGGACTCTGCAGAGAAAGTGTTTGCAGACTGCTGAATCCACACACGGGTTTAACTCTGGAAGTTGAGTGCACACGTTGACAACCGTTCTGTTAGATAGCTGGGTTTTGGATTTAGAAGCAGATATTTCCCTGTGCTTACTGCTGTTTCTTCCATATGCCGGTAATGGGCTGAAAACGCCTGTTTTGGGACTCTGCAGAGAAAGTGTTTGCAGACTGCTGAATCCACACACGGGTTTAACTCTGGAAGTTGAGTGCACACATTGACAACCGTTCTGTTAGATAGCTGCGTTTTGGATTTAGAAGCAGATATTTCCCTGGGCTTACTGCTGTTTCTTCCATATGCCGGTAATGGGCTGATAACGCCTGTTTTGGGACTCTGCAGAGAAAGTGTTTGCAGACTGCTGAATCCACACACGGCTTTAACTCTGGAAGTTGAGTGCACACATTGACAACCGTTCTGTTAGATAGCTGCGTTTTGGATTTAGAAGCAGATATTTCCCTGTGCTTACTGCTGTTTCTTCCATATGCCGGTAATGGGCTGAAAACGCCTGTTTTGGGACTCTGCAGAGAAAGTGTTTGCAGACTGCTGAATCCACACACGGGTTTAACTCTGGAAGTTGAGTGCACACATTGACAACCGTTCTGTTAGATAGCTGCGTTTTGGATTTAGAAGCAGATATTTCCCTGTGCTTACTGCTGTTTCTTCCATATGCCGGTAATGGGCTGAAAACGCCTGTTTTGGGACTCTGCAGAGAAAGTGTTTGCAGACTGCTGAATCCACACACGGGTTTAACTCTGGAAGTTGAGTGCACACATTGACAACCGTTCTGTTAGATAGCTGCGTTTTGGATTTAGAAGCAGATATTTCCCTGTGCTTACTGCTGTTTCTTCCATATGCCGGTAATGGGCTGAAAACGCCTGTTTTGGGACTCTGCAGAGAAAGTGTTTGCAGACTGCTGAATCCACACACGGGTTTAACTCTGGAAGTTGAGTGCACACATTGACAACCGTTCTGTTAGATAGCTGCGTTTTGGATTTAGAAGCAGATATTTCCCTGTGCTTACTGCTGTTTCTTCCATATGCCGGTAATGGGCTGAAAACGCCTGTTTTGGGACTCTGCAGAGAAAGTGTTTGCAGACTGCTGAATCCACACACGGGTTTAACTCTGGAAGTTGAGTGCACACATTGACAACCGTTCTGTTAGATAGCTGCGTTTTGGATTTAGAAGCAGATATTTCCCTGTGCTTAGTGCTGTTTCTTCCATATGCCGGTAATGGGCTGAAAACGCCTGTTTTGGGACTCTGCAGAGAAAGTGTTTGCAGACTGCTGAATCCACACACGGGTTTAACTCTGGAAGTTGAGTGCACACATTGACAACCGTTCTGTTAGATAGCTGCGTTTTGGATTTAGAAGCAGATATTTCCCTGTGCTTGCTGCTGTTTCTTCCATATGCCGGTAATGGGCTGAAAACGCCTGTTTTGGGACTCTGCAGAGAAAGTGTTTGCAGACTGCTGAATCCACACACGGGTTTAACTCTGGAAGTTGAGTGCACACATTGACAACCGTTCTGTTAGATAGCTGCGTTTTGGATTTAGAAGCAGATATTTCCCTGTGCTTACTGCTGTTTCTTCCATATGCCGGTAATGGGCTGAAAACGCCTGTTTTGGGACTCTGCAGAGAAAGGGTTTGCAGACTGCTGAATCCACACACGGGTTTAACTCTGGAAGTTGAGTGCACACGTTGACAACCGTTCTGTTAGATAGCTGCGTTTTGGATTTAGAAGCAGATATTTCCCTGTGCTTACTGCTGTTTCTTCCATATGCCGGTAATGGGCTGAAAACGCCTGTTTTGGGACTCTGCAGAGAAAGTGTTTGCAGACTGCTGAATCCACACACGGGTTTAACTCTGGAAGTTGAGTGCACACATTGACAACCGTTCTGTTAGACAGCTGCGTTTTGGATTTAGAAGCAGATATTTCCCTGGGCTTACTGCTGTTTCTTCCATATGCCGGTAATGGGCTGATAACGCCTGTTTTGGGACTCTGCAGAGAAAGTGTTTGCAGACTGCTGAATCCACACACGGCTTTAACTCTGGAAGTTGAGTGCACACATTGACAACCATTCTGTTAGATAGCTGCGTTTTGGATTTAGAAGCAGATATTTCCCTGTGCTTAGTGCTGTTTCTTCCATATGCCGGTAATGGGCTGAAAACGCCTGTTTTGGGACTCTGCAGAGAAAGTGTTTGCAGACTGCTGAATCCACACACGGGTTTAACTCTGGAAGTTGAGTGCACACATTGACAACCGTTCTGTTAGATAGCTGCGTTTTGGATTTAGAAGCAGATATTTCCCTGTGCTTACTGCTGTTTCTTCCATATGCCGGTAATGGGCTGAAAACGCCTGTTTTGGGACTCTGCAGAGAAAGTGTTTGCAGACTGCTGAATCCACACACGGGTTTAACTCTGGAAGTTGAGTGCACACATTGACAACCGTTCTGTTAGATAGCTGCGTTTTGGATTTAGAAGCAGATATTTCCCTGTGCTTACTGCTGTTTCTTCCATATGCCGGTAATGGGCTGAAAACGCCTGTTTTGGGACTCTGCAGAGAAAGTGTTTGCAGACTGCTGAATCCACACACGGGTTTAACTCTGGAAGTTGAGTGCACACATTGACAACCGTTCTGTTAGATAGCTGCGTTTTGGATTTAGAAGCAGATATTTCCCTGTGCTTACTGCTGTTTCTTCCATATGCCGGTAATGGGCTGAAAACGCCTGTTTTGGGACTCTGCAGAGAAAGTGTTTGCAGACTGCTGAATCCACACACGGGTTTAACTCTGGAAGTTGAGTGCACACATTGACAACCGTTCTGTTAGATAGCTGCGTTTTGGATTTAGAAGCAGATATTTCCCTGTGCTTACTGCTGTTTCTTCCATATGCCGGTAATGGGCTGAAAACGCCTGTTTTGGGACTCTGCAGAGAAAGTGTTTGCAGACTGCTGAATCCACACACGGGTTTAACTCTGGAAGTTGAGTGCACACGTTGACAACCGTTCTGTTAGATAGCTGGGTTTTGGATTTAGAAGCAGATATTTCCCTGTGCTTACTGCTGTTTCTTCCATATGCCGGTAATGGGCTGAAAACGCCTGTTTTGGGACTCTGCAGAGAAAGTGTTTGCAGACTGCTGAATCCACACACGGGTTTAACTCTGGAAGTTGAGTGCACACATTGACAACCGTTCTGTTAGATAGCTGCGTTTTGGATTTAGAAGCAGATATTTCCCTGGGCTTACTGCTGTTTCTTCCATATGCCGGTAATGGGCTGATAACGCCTGTTTTGGGACTCTGCAGAGAAAGTGTTTGCAGACTGCTGAATCCACACACGGCTTTAACTCTGGAAGTTGAGTGCACACATTGACAACCGTTCTGTTAGATAGCTGCGTTTTGGATTTAGAAGCAGATATTTCCCTGTGCTTACTGCTGTTTCTTCCATATGCCGGTAATGGGCTGAAAACGCCTGTTTTGGGACTCTGCAGAGAAAGTGTTTGCAGACTGCTGAATCCACACACGGGTTTAACTCTGGAAGTTGAGTGCACACATTGACAACCGTTCTGTTAGATAGCTGCGTTTTGGATTTAGAAGCAGATATTTCCCTGTGCTTACTGCTGTTTCTTCCATATGCCGGTAATGGGCTGAAAACGCCTGTTTTGGGACTCTGCAGAGAAAGTGTTTGCAGACTGCTGAATCCACACACGGGTTTAACTCTGGAAGTTGAGTGCACACATTGACAACCGTTCTGTTAGATAGCTGCGTTTTGGATTTAGAAGCAGATATTTCCCTGTGCTTACTGCTGTTTCTTCCATATGCCGGTAATGGGCTGAAAACGCCTGTTTTGGGACTCTGCAGAGAAAGTGTTTGCAGACTGCTGAATCCACACACGGGTTTAACTCTGGAAGTTGAGTGCACACATTGACAACCGTTCTGTTAGATAGCTGCGTTTTGGATTTAGAAGCAGATATTTCCCTGTGCTTACTGCTGTTTCTTCCATATGCCGGTAATGGGCTGAAAACGCCTGTTTTGGGACTCTGCAGAGAAAGTGTTTGCAGACTGCTGAATCCACACACGGGTTTAACTCTGGAAGTTGAGTGCACACATTGACAACCGTTCTGTTAGATAGCTGCGTTTTGGATTTAGAAGCAGATATTTCCCTGTGCTTACTGCTGTTTCTTCCATATGCCGGTAATGGGCTGAAAACGCCTGTTTTGGGACTCTGCAGAGAAAGTGTTTGCAGACTGCTGAATCCACACACGGGTTTAACTCTGGAAGTTGAGTGCACACATTGACAACCGTTCTGTTAGATAGCTGCGTTTTGGATTTAGAAGCAGATATTTCCCTGTGCTTACTGCTGTTTCTTCCATATGCCGGTAATGGGCTGAAAACGCCTGTTTTTGGACTCTGCAGAAAAAGTGTTTGCAGACTGCTGAATCCACACACGGGTTTAACTCTGGAAGTTGAGTGCACACGTTGACAACCGTTCTGTTAGATAGCTGGGTTTTGGATTTAGAAGCAGATATTTCCCTGTGCTTACTGCTGTTTCTTCCATATGCCGGTAATGGGCTGAAAACGCCTGTTTTGGGACTCTGCAGAGAAAGTGTTTGCAGACTGCTGAATCCACACACGGGTTTAACTCTGGAAGTTGAGTGCACACATTGACAACCGTTCTGTTAGATAGCTGCGTTTTGGATTTAGAAGCAGATATTTCCCTGGGCTTACTGCTGTTTCTTCCATATGCCGGTAATGGGCTGATAACGCCTGTTTTGGGACTCTGCAGAGAAAGTGTTTGCAGACTGCTGAATCCACACACGGCTTTAACTCTGGAAGTTGAGTGCACACATTGACAACCGTTCTGTTAGATAGCTGCGTTCTGGATTTAGAAGCAGATATTTCCCTGTGCTTAGTGCTGTTTCTTCCATATGCCGGTAATGGGCTGAAAACGCCTGTTTTGGGACTCTGCAGAGAAAGTGTTTGCAGACTGCTGAATCCACACACGGGTTTAACTCTGGAAGTTGAGTGCACACATTGACAACCGTTCTGTTAGATAGCTGCGTTTTGGATTTAGAAGCAGATATTTCCCTGTGCTTACTGCTGTTTCTTCCATATGCCGGTAATGGGCTGAAAACGCCTGTTTTGGGACTCTGCAGAGAAAGTGTTTGCAGACTGCTGAATCCACACACGGGTTTAACTCTGGAAGTTGAGTGCACACATTGACAACCGTTCTGTTAGATAGCTGCGTTTTGGATTTAGAAGCAGATATTTCCCTGTGCTTACTGCTGTTTCTTCCATATGCCGGTAATGGGCTGAAAACGCCTGTTTTGGGACTCTGCAGAGAAAGTGTTTGCAGACTGCTGAATCCACACACGGGTTTAACTCTGGAAGTTGAGTGCACACGTTGACAACCGTTCTGTTAGATAGCTGGGTTTTGGATTTAGAAGCAGATATTTCCCTGTGCTTACTGCTGTTTCTTCCATATGCCGGTAATGGGCTGAAAACGCCTGTTTTGGGACTCTGCAGAGAAAGTGTTTGCAGACTGCTGAATCCACACACGGGTTTAACTCTGGAAGTTGAGTGCACACATTGACAACCGTTCTGTTAGATAGCTGCGTTTTGGATTTAGAAGCAGATATTTCCCTGTGCTTAGTGCTGTTTCTTCCATATGCCGGTAATGGGCTGAAAACGCCTGTTTTGGGACTCTGCAGAGAAAGTGTTTGCAGACTGCTGAATCCACACACGGGTTTAACTCTGGAAGTTGAGTGCACACATTGACAACCGTTCTGTTAGATAGCTGCGTTTTGGATTTAGAAGCAGATATTTCCCTGTGCTTACTGCTGTTTCTTCCATATGCCGGTAATGGGCTGAAAACGCCTGTTTTGGGACTCTGCAGAGAAAGTGTTTGCAGACTGCTGAATCCACACACGGGTTTAACTCTGGAAGTTGAGTGCACACATTGACAACCGTTCTGTTAGATAGCTGCGTTTTGGATTTAGAAGCAGATATTTCCCTGTGCTTACTGCTGTTTCTTCCATATGCCGGTAATGGGCTGAAAACGCCTGTTTTGGGACTCTGCAGAGAAAGTGTTTGCAGACTGCTGAATCCACACACGGGTTTAACTCTGGAAGTTGAGTGCACACATTGACAACCGTTCTGTTAGATAGCTGCGTTTTGGATTTAGAAGCAGATATTTCCCTGTGCTTACTGCTGTTTCTTCCATATGCCGGTAATGGGCTGAAAACGCCTGTTTTGGGACTCTGCAGAGAAAGTGTTTGCAGACTGCTGAATCCACACACGGGTTTAACTCTGGAAGTTGAGTGCACACGTTGACAACCGTTCTGTTAGATAGCTGGGTTTTGGATTTAGAAGCAGATATTTCCCTGTGCTTACTGCTGTTTCTTCCATATGCCGGTAATGGGCTGAAAACGCCTGTTTTGGGACTCTGCAGAGAAAGTGTTTGCAGACTGCTGAATCCACACACGGGTTTAACTCTGGAAGTTGAGTGCACACATTGACAACCGTTCTGTTAGATAGCTGCGTTTTGGATTTAGAAGCAGATATTTCCCTGGGCTTACTGCTGTTTCTTCCATATGCCGGTAATGGGCTGATAACGCCTGTTTTGGGACTCTGCAGAGAAAGTGTTTGCAGACTGCTGAATCCACACACGGCTTTAACTCTGGAAGTTGAGTGCACACATTGACAACCATTCTGTTAGATAGCTGCGTTTTGGATTTAGAAGCAGATATTTCCCTGTGCTTAGTGCTGTTTCTTCCATATGCCGGTAATGGGCTGAAAACGCCTGTTTTGGGACTCTGCAGAGAAAGTGTTTGCAGACTGCTGAATCCACACACGGGTTTAACTCTGGAAGTTGAGTGCACACATTGACAACCGTTCTGTTAGATAGCTGCGTTTTGGATTTAGAAGCAGATATTTCCCTGTGCTTACTGCTGTTTCTTCCATATGCCGGTAATGGGCTGAAAACGCCTGTTTTGGGACTCTGCAGAGAAAGTGTTTGCAGACTGCTGAATCCACACACGGGTTTAACTCTGGAAGTTGAGTGCACACATTGACAACCGTTCTGTTAGATAGCTGCGTTTTGGATTTAGAAGCAGATATTTCCCTGTGCTTACTGCTGTTTCTTCCATATGCCGGTAATGGGCTGAAAACGCCTGTTTTGGGACTCTGCAGAGAAAGTGTTTGCAGACTGCTGAATCCACACACGGGTTTAACTCTGGAAGTTGAGTGCACACATTGACAACCGTTCTGTTAGATAGCTGCGTTTTGGATTTAGAAGCAGATATTTCCCTGTGCTTACTGCTGTTTCTTCCATATGCCGGTAATGGGCTGAAAACGCCTGTTTTGGGACTCTGCAGAGAAAGTGTTTGCAGACTGCTGAATCCACACACGGCTTTAACTCTGGAAGTTGAGTGCACACGTTGACAACCGTTCTGTTAGATAGCTGGGTTTTGGATTTAGAAGCAGATATTTCCCTGTGCTTACTGCTGTTTCTTCCATATGCCGGTAATGGGCTGAAAACGCCTGTTTTGGGACTCTGCAGAGAAAGTGTTTGCAGACTGCTGAATCCACACACGGGTTTAACTCTGGAAGTTGAGTGCACACATTGACAACCGTTCTGTTAGATAGCTGCGTTTTGGATTTAGAAGCAGATATTTCCCTGGGCTTACTGCTGTTTCTTCCATATGCCGGTAATGGGCTGATAACGCCTGTTTTGGGACTCTGCAGAGAAAGTGTTTGCAGACTGCTGAATCCACACACGGCTTTAACTCTGGAAGTTGAGTGCACACATTGACAACCGTTCTGTTAGATAGCTGCGTTTTGGATTTAGAAGCAGATATTTCCCTGTGCTTACTGCTGTTTCTTCCATATGCCGGTAATGGGCTGAAAACGCCTGTTTTGGGACTCTGCAGAGAAAGTGTTTGCAGACTGCTGAATCCACACACGGGTTTAACTCTGGAAGTTGAGTGCACACATTGACAACCGTTCTGTTAGATAGCTGCGTTTTGGATTTAGAAGCAGATATTTCCCTGTGCTTACTGCTGTTTCTTCCATATGCCGGTAATGGGCTGAAAACGCCTGTTTTGGGACTCTGCAGAGAAAGTGTTTGCAGACTGCTGAATCCACACACGGGTTTAACTCTGGAAGTTGAGTGCACACATTGACAACCGTTCTGTTAGATAGCTGCGTTTTGGATTTAGAAGCAGATATTTCCCTGTGCTTACTGCTGTTTCTTCCATATGCCGGTAATGGGCTGAAAACGCCTGTTTTGGGACTCTGCAGAGAAAGTGTTTGCAGACTGCTGAATCCACACACGGGTTTAACTCTGGAAGTTGAGTGCACACATTGACAACCGTTCTGTTAGATAGCTGCGTTTTGGATTTAGAAGCAGATATTTCCCTGTGCTTACTGCTGTTTCTTCCATATGCCGGTAATGGGCTGAAAACGCCTGTTTTGGGACTCTGCAGAGAAAGTGTTTGCAGACTGCTGAATCCACACACGGGTTTAACTCTGGAAGTTGAGTGCACACATTGACAACCGTTCTGTTAGATAGCTGGGTTTTGGATTTAGAAACAGATATTTCCCTGTGCTTACTGCTGTTTCTTCCATATGCCGGTAATGGGCTGAAAACGCCTGTTTTGGGACTCTGCAGAGAAAGTGTTTGCAGACTGCTGAATCCACACACGGGTTTAACTCTGGAAGTTGAGTGCACACATTGACAACCGTTCTGTTAGATAGCTGCGTTTTGGATTTAGAAGCAGATATTTCCCTGTGCTTAGTGCTGTTTCTTCCATATGCCGGTAATGTGCTGAAAACGCCTGTTTTGGGACTCTGCAGAGAAAGTGTTTGCAGACTGCTGAATCCACACACGGGTTTAACTCTGGAAGTTGAGTGCACACATTGACAACCGTTCTGTTAGATAGCTGCGTTTTGGATTTAGAAGCAGATATTTCCCTGTGCTTACTGCTGTTTCTTCCATATGCCGGTAATGGGCTGAAAACGCCTGTTTTGGGACTCTGCAGAGAAAGTGTTTGCAGACTGCTGAATCCACACACGGGTTTAACTCTGGAAGTTGAGTGCACACATTGACAACCGTTCTGTTAGATAGCTGCGTTTTGGATTTAGAAGCAGATATTTCCCTGTGCTTACTGCTGTTTCTTCCATATGCCGGTAATGGGCTGAAAACGCCTGTTTTGGGACTCTGCAGAGAAAGTGTTTGCAGACTGCTGAATCCACACACGGGTTTAACTCTGGAAGTTGAGTGCACACATTGACAACCGTTCTGTTAGATAGCTGCGTTTTGGATTTAGAAGCAGATATTTCCCTGTGCTTACTGCTGTTTCTTCCATATGCCGGTAATGGGCTGAAAACGCCTGTTTTGGGACTCTGCAGAGAAAGTGTTTGCAGACTGCTGAATCCACACACGGGTTTAACTCTGGAAGTTGAGTGCACACGTTGACAACCATTCTGTTAGATAGCTGGGTTTTGGATTTAGAAGCAGATATTTCCCTGTGCTTAGTGCTGTTTCTTCCATATGCCGGTAATGGGCTGAAAACGCCTGTTTTGGGACTCTGCAGAGAAAGTGTTTGCAGACTGCTGAATCCACACACGGGTTTAACTCTGGAAGTTGAGTGCACACATTGACAACCGTTCTGTTAGATAGCTGCGTTTTGGATTTAGAAGCAGATATTTCCCTGTGCTTACTGCTGTTTCTTCCATATGCCGGTAATGGGCTGAAAACGCCTGTTTTGGGACTCTGCAGAGAAAGTGTTTGCAGACTGCTGAATCCACACACGGGTTTAACTCTGGAAGTTGAGTGCACACATTGACAACCGTTCTGTTAGATAGCTGCGTTTTGGATTTAGAAGCAGATATTTCCCTGGGCTTACTGCTGTTTCTTCCATATGCGGGTAATGGGCTGATAACGCCTGTTTTGGGACTCTGCAGAGAAAGTGTTTGCAGACTGCTGAATCCACACACGGCTTTAACTCTGGAAGTTGAGTGCACACATTGACAACCGTTCTGTTAGATAGCTGCGTTTTGGATTTAGAAGCAGATATTTCCCTGTGCTTAGTGCTGTTTCTTCCATATGCCGGTAATGGGCTGAAAACGCCTGTTTTGGGACTCTGCAGAGAAAGTGTTTGCAGACTGCTGAATCCACACACGGGTTTAACTCTGGAAGTTGAGTGCACACATTGACAACCGTTCTGTTAGATAGCTGCGTTTTGGATTTAGAAGCAGATATTTCCCTGTGCTTACTGCTGTTTCTTCCATATGCCGGTAATGGGCTGAAAACGCCTGTTTTGGGACTCTGCAGAGAAAGTGTTTGCAGACTGCTGAATCCACACACGGGTTTAACTCTGGAAGTTGAGTGCACACGTTGACAACCGTTCTGTTAGATAGCTGGGTTTTGGATTTAGAAGCAGATATTTCCCTGTGCTTACTGCTGTTTCTTCCATATGCCGGTAATGGGCTGAAAACGCCTGTTTTGGGACTCTGCAGAGAAAGTGTTTGCAGACTGCTGAATCCACACACGGGTTTAACTCTGGAAGTTGAGTGCACACATTGACAACCGTTCTGTTAGATAGCTGCGTTTTGGATTTAGAAGCAGATATTTCCCTGTGCTTAGTGCTGTTTCTTCCATATGCCGGTAATGGGCTGAAAACGCCTGTTTTGGGACTCTGCAGAGAAAGTGTTTGCAGACTGCTGAATCCACACACGGGTTTAACTCTGGAAGTTGAGTGCACACATTGACAACCGTTCTGTTAGATAGCTGCGTTTTGGATTTAGAAGCAGATATTTCCCTGTGCTTACTGCTGTTTCTTCCATATGCCGGTAATGGGCTGAAAACGCCTGTTTTGGGACTCTGCAGAGAAAGTGTTTGCAGACTGCTGAATCCACACACGGGTTTAACTCTGGAAGTTGAGTGCACACATTGACAACCGTTCTGTTAGATAGCTGCGTTTTGGATTTAGAAGCAGATATTTCCCTGTGCTTACTGCTGTTTCTTCCATATGCCGGTAATGGGCTGAAAACGCCTGTTTTGGGACTCTGCAGAGAAAGTGTTTGCAGACTGCTGAATCCACACACGGGTTTAACTCTGGAAGTTGAGTGCACACATTGACAACCGTTCTGTTAGATAGCTGCGTTTTGGATTTAGAAGCAGATATTTCCCTGTGCTTACTGCTGTTTCTTCCATATGCCGGTAATGGGCTGAAAACGCCTGTTTTGGGACTCTGCAGAGAAAGGGTTTGCAGACTGCTGAATCCACACACGGGTTTAACTCTGGAAGTTGAGTGCACACGTTGACAACCGTTCTGTTAGATAGCTGCGTTTTGGATTTAGAAGCAGATATTTCCCTGTGCTTACTGCTGTTTCTTCCATATGCCGGTAATGGGCTGAAAACGCCTGTTTTGGGACTCTGCAGAGAAAGTGTTTGCAGACTGCTGAATCCACACACGGGTTTAACTCTGGAAGTTGAGTGCACACATTGACAACCGTTCTGTTAGATAGCTGCGTTTTGGATTTAGAAGCAGATATTTCCCTGGGCTTACTGCTGTTTCTTCCATATGCCGGTAATGGGCTGATAACGCCTGTTTTGGGACTCTGCAGAGAAAGTGTTTGCAGACTGCTGAATCCACACACGGCTTTAACTCTGGAAGTTGAGTGCACACATTGACAACCGTTCTGTTAGATAGCTGCGTTTTGGATTTAGAAGCAGATATTTCCCTGTGCTTAGTGCTGTTTCTTCCATATGCCGGTAATGGGCTGAAAACGCCTGTTTTGGGACTCTGCAGAGAAAGTGTTTGCAGACTGCTGAATCCACACACGGGTTTAACTCTGGAAGTTGAGTGCACACATTGACAACCGTTCTGTTAGATAGCTGCGTTTTGGATTTAGAAGCAGATATTTCCCTGTGCTTACTGCTGTTTCTTCCATATGCCGGTAATGGGCTGAAAACGCCTGTTTTGGGACTCTGCAGAGAAAGTGTTTGCAGACTGCTGAATCCACACACGGGTTTAACTCTGGAAGTTGAGTGCACACATTGACAACCGTTCTGTTAGATAGCTGCGTTTTGGATTTAGAAGCAGATATTTCCCTGTGCTTACTGCTGTTTCTTCCATATGCCGGTAATGGGCTGAAAACGCCTGTTTTGGGACTCTGCAGAGAAAGTGTTTGCAGACTGCTGAATCCACACACGGGTTTAACTCTGGAAGTTGAGTGCACACATTGACAACCGTTCTGTTAGATAGCTGCGTTTTGGATTTAGAAGCAGATATTTCCCTGTGCTTACTGCTGTTTCTTCCATATGCCGGTAATGGGCTGAAAACGCCTGTTTTGGGACTCTGCAGAGAAAGTGTTTGCAGACTGCTGAATCCACACACGGGTTTAACTCTGGAAGTTGAGTGCACACATTGACAACCGTTCTGTTAGATAGCTGCGTTTTGGATTTAGAAGCAGATATTTCCCTGTGCTTACTGCTGTTTCTTCCATATGCCGGTAATGGGCTGAAAACGCCTGTTTTGGGACTCTGCAGAGAAAGTGTTTGCAGACTGCTGAATCCACACACGGGTTTAACTCTGGAAGTTGAGTGCACACGTTGACAACCGTTCTGTTAGATAGCTGGGTTTTGGATTTAGAAGCAGATATTTCCCTGTGCTTACTGCTGTTTCTTCCATATGCCGGTAATGGGCTGAAAACGCCTGTTTTGGGACTCTGCAGAGAAAGTGTTTGCAGACTGCTGAATCCACACACGGGTTTAACTCTGGAAGTTGAGTGCACACATTGACAACCGTTCTGTTAGATAGCTGCGTTTTGGATTTAGAAGCAGATATTTCCCTGGGCTTACTGCTGTTTCTTCCATATGCCGGTAATGGGCTGATAACGCCTGTTTTGGGACTCTGCAGAGAAAGTGTTTGCAGACTGCTGAATCCACACACGGCTTTAACTCTGGAAGTTGAGTGCACACATTGACAACCGTTCTGTTAGATAGCTGCGTTTTGGATTTAGAAGCAGATATTTCCCTGTGCTTAGTGCTGTTTCTTCCATATGCCGGTAATGGGCTGAAAACGCCTGTTTTGGGACTCTGCAGAGAAAGTGTTTGCAGACTGCTGAATCCACACACGGGTTTAACTCTGGAAGTTGAGTGCACACATTGACAACCGTTCTGTTAGATAGCTGCGTTTTGGATTTAGAAGCAGATATTTCCCTGTGCTTACTGCTGTTTCTTCCATATGCCGGTAATGGGCTGAAAACGCCTGTTTTGGGACTCTGCAGAGAAAGTGTTTGCAGACTGCTGAATCCACACACGGGTTTAACTCTGGAAGTTGAGTGCACACATTGACAACCGTTCTGTTAGATAGCTGCGTTTTGGATTTAGAAGCAGATATTTCCCTGTGCTTACTGCTGTTTCTTCCATATGCCGGTAATGGGCTGAAAACGCCTGTTTTGGGACTCTGCAGAGAAAGTGTTTGCAGACTGCTGAATCCACACACGGGTTTAACTCTGGAAGTTGAGTGCACACATTGACAACCGTTCTGTTAGATAGCTGCGTTTTGGATTTAGAAGCAGATATTTCCCTGTGCTTACTGCTGTTTCTTCCATATGCCGGTAATGGGCTGAAAACGCCTGTTTTTGGACTCTGCAGAAAAAGTGTTTGCAGACTGCTGAATCCACACACGGGTTTAACTCTGGAAGTTGAGTGCACACGTTGACAACCGTTCTGTTAGATAGCTGGGTTTTGGATTTAGAAGCAGATATTTCCCTGTGCTTACTGCTGTTTCTTCCATATGCCGGTAATGGGCTGAAAACGCCTGTTTTGGGACTCTGCAGAGAAAGTGTTTGCAGACTGCTGAATCCACACACGGGTTTAACTCTGGAAGTTGAGTGCACACATTGACAACCGTTCTGTTAGATAGCTGCGTTTTGGATTTAGAAGCAGATATTTCCCTGGGCTTACTGCTGTTTCTTCCATATGCCGGTAATGGGCTGAAAACGCCTGTTTTGGGACTCTGCAGAGAAAGTGTTTGCAGACTGCTGAATCCACACACGGCTTTAACTCTGGAAGTTGAGTGCACACATTGACAACCGTTCTGTTAGATAGCTGCGTTCTGGATTTAGAAGCAGATATTTCCCTGTGCTTAGTGCTGTTTCTTCCATATGCCGGTAATGGGCTGAAAACGCCTGTTTTGGGACTCTGCAGAGAAAGTGTTTGCAGACTGCTGAATCCACACACGGGTTTAACTCTGGAAGTTGAGTGCACACATTGACAACCGTTCTGTTAGATAGCTGCGTTTTGGATTTAGAAGCAGATATTTCCCTGTGCTTACTGCTGTTTCTTCCATATGCCGGTAATGGGCTGAAAACGCCTGTTTTGGGACTCTGCAGAGAAAGTGTTTGCAGACTGCTGAATCCACACACGGGTTTAACTCTGGAAGTTGAGTGCACACATTGACAACCGTTCTGTTAGATAGCTGCGTTTTGGATTTAGAAGCAGATATTTCCCTGTGCTTACTGCTGTTTCTTCCATATGCCGGTAATGGGCTGAAAACGCCTGTTTTGGGACTCTGCAGAGAAAGTGTTTGCAGACTGCTGAATCCACACACGGGTTTAACTCTGGAAGTTGAGTGCACACGTTGACAACCGTTCTGTTAGATAGCTGGGTTTTGGATTTAGAAGCAGATATTTCCCTGTGCTTACTGCTGTTTCTTCCATATGCCGGTAATGGGCTGAAAACGCCTGTTTTGGGACTCTGCAGAGAAAGTGTTTGCAGACTGCTGAATCCACACACGGGTTTAACTCTGGAAGTTGAGTGCACACATTGACAACCGTTCTGTTAGATAGCTGCGTTTTGGATTTAGAAGCAGATATTTCCCTGTGCTTAGTGCTGTTTCTTCCATATGCCGGTAATGGGCTGAAAACGCCTGTTTTGGGACTCTGCAGAGAAAGTGTTTGCAGACTGCTGAATCCACACACGGGTTTAACTCTGGAAGTTGAGTGCACACATTGACAACCGTTCTGTTAGATAGCTGCGTTTTGGATTTAGAAGCAGATATTTCCCTGTGCTTACTGCTGTTTCTTCCATATGCCGGTAATGGGCTGAAAACGCCTGTTTTGGGACTCTGCAGAGAAAGTGTTTGCAGACTGCTGAATCCACACACGGGTTTAACTCTGGAAGTTGAGTGCACACATTGACAACCGTTCTGTTAGATAGCTGCGTTTTGGATTTAGAAGCAGATATTTCCCTGTGCTTACTGCTGTTTCTTCCATATGCCGGTAATGGGCTGAAAACGCCTGTTTTGGGACTCTGCAGAGAAAGTGTTTGCAGACTGCTGAATCCACACACGGGTTTAACTCTGGAAGTTGAGTGCACACATTGACAACCGTTCTGTTAGATAGCTGCGTTTTGGATTTAGAAGCAGATATTTCCCTGTGCTTACTGCTGTTTCTTCCATATGCCGGTAATGGGCTGAAAACGCCTGTTTTGGGACTCTGCAGAGAAAGTGTTTGCAGACTGCTGAATCCACACACGGGTTTAACTCTGGAAGTTGAGTGCACACGTTGACAACCGTTCTGTTAGATAGCTGGGTTTTGGATTTAGAAGCAGATATTTCCCTGTGCTTACTGCTGTTTCTTCCATATGCCGGTAATGGGCTGAAAACGCCTGTTTTGGGACTCTGCAGAGAAAGTGTTTGCAGACTGCTGAATCCACACACGGGTTTAACTCTGGAAGTTGAGTGCACACATTGACAACCGTTCTGTGAGATAGCTGCGTTTTGGATTTAGAAGCAGATATTTCCCTGGGCTTACTGCTGTTTCTTCCATATGCCGGTAATGGGCTGATAACGCCTGTTTTGGGACTCTGCAGAGAAAGTGTTTGCAGACTGCTGAATCCACACACGGCTTTAACTCTGGAAGTTGAGTGCACACATTGACAACCATTCTGTTAGATAGCTGCGTTTTGGATTTAGAAGCAGATATTTCCCTGTGCTTAGTGCTGTTTCTTCCATATGCCGGTAATGGGCTGAAAACGCCTGTTTTGGGACTCTGCAGAGAAAGTGTTTGCAGACTGCTGAATCCACACACGGGTTTAACTCTGGAAGTTGAGTGCACACATTGACAACCGTTCTGTTAGATAGCTGCGTTTTGGATTTAGAAGCAGATATTTCCCTGTGCTTACTGCTGTTTCTTCCATATGCCGGTAATGGGCTGAAAACGCCTGTTTTGGGACTCTGCAGAGAAAGTGTTTGCAGACTGCTGAATCCACACACGGGTTTAACTCTGGAAGTTGAGTGCACACATTGACAACCGTTCTGTTAGATAGCTGCGTTTTGGATTTAGAAGCAGATATTTCCCTGTGCTTACTGCTGTTTCTTCCATATGCCGGTAATGGGCTGAAAACGCCTGTTTTGGGACTCTGCAGAGAAAGTGTTTGCAGACTGCTGAATCCACACACGGGTTTAACTCTGGAAGTTGAGTGCACACATTGACAACCGTTCTGTTAGATAGCTGCGTTTTGGATTTAGAAGCAGATATTTCCCTGTGCTTACTGCTGTTTCTTCCATATGCCGGTAATGGGCTGAAAACGCCTGTTTTGGGACTCTGCAGAGAAAGTGTTTGCAGACTGCTGAATCCACACACGGCTTTAACTCTGGAAGTTGAGTGCACACGTTGACAACCGTTCTGTTAGATAGCTGGGTTTTGGATTTAGAAGCAGATATTTCCCTGTGCTTACTGCTGTTTCTTCCATATGCCGGTAATGGGCTGAAAACGCCTGTTTTGGGACTCTGCAGAGAAAGTGTTTGCAGACTGCTGAATCCACACACGGGTTTAACTCTGGAAGTTGAGTGCACACATTGACAACCGTTCTGTTAGATAGCTGCGTTTTGGATTTAGAAGCAGATATTTCCCTGTGCTTACTGCTGTTTCTTCCATATGCCGGTAATGGGCTGAAAACGCCTGTTTTTGGACTCTGCAGAAAAAGTGTTTGCAGACTGCTGAATCCACACACGGGTTTAACTCTGGAAGTTGAGTGCACACGTTGACAACCGTTCTGTTAGATAGCTGGGTTTTGGATTTAGAAGCAGATATTTCCCTGTGCTTACTGCTGTTTCTTCCATATGCCGGTAATGGGCTGAAAACGCCTGTTTTGGGACTCTGCAGAGAAAGTGTTTGCAGACTGCTGAATCCACACACGGGTTTAACTCTGGAAGTTGAGTGCACACATTGACAACCGTTCTGTTAGATAGCTGCGTTTTGGATTTAGAAGCAGATATTTCCCTGGGCTTACTGCTGTTTCTTCCATATGCCGGTAATGGGCTGATAACGCCTGTTTTGGGACTCTGCAGAGAAAGTGTTTGCAGACTGCTGAATCCACACACGGCTTTAACTCTGGAAGTTGAGTGCACACATTGACAACCGTTCTGTTAGATAGCTGCGTTCTGGATTTAGAAGCAGATATTTCCCTGTGCTTAGTGCTGTTTCTTCCATATGCCGGTAATGGGCTGAAAACGCCTGTTTTGGGACTCTGCAGAGAAAGTGTTTGCAGACTGCTGAATCCACACACGGGTTTAACTCTGGAAGTTGAGTGCACACATTGACAACCGTTCTGTTAGATAGCTGCGTTTTGGATTTAGAAGCAGATATTTCCCTGTGCTTACTGCTGTTTCTTCCATATGCCGGTAATGGGCTGAAAACGCCTGTTTTGGGACTCTGCAGAGAAAGTGTTTGCAGACTGCTGAATCCACACACGGGTTTAACTCTGGAAGTTGAGTGCACACATTGACAACCGTTCTGTTAGATAGCTGCGTTTTGGATTTAGAAGCAGATATTTCCCTGTGCTTACTGCTGTTTCTTCCATATGCCGGTAATGGGCTGAAAACGCCTGTTTTGGGACTCTGCAGAGAAAGTGTTTGCAGACTGCTGAATCCACACACGGGTTTAACTCTGGAAGTTGAGTGCACACGTTGACAACCGTTCTGTTAGATAGCTGGGTTTTGGATTTAGAAGCAGATATTTCCCTGTGCTTACTGCTGTTTCTTCCATATGCCGGTAATGGGCTGAAAACGCCTGTTTTGGGACTCTGCAGAGAAAGTGTTTGCAGACTGCTGAATCCACACACGGGTTTAACTCTGGAAGTTGAGTGCACACATTGACAACCGTTCTGTTAGATAGCTGCGTTTTGGATTTAGAAGCAGATATTTCCCTGTGCTTAGTGCTGTTTCTTCCATATGCCGGTAATGGGCTGAAAACGCCTGTTTTGGGACTCTGCAGAGAAAGTGTTTGCAGACTGCTGAATCCACACACGGGTTTAACTCTGGAAGTTGAGTGCACACATTGACAACCGTTCTGTTAGATAGCTGCGTTTTGGATTTAGAAGCAGATATTTCCCTGTGCTTACTGCTGTTTCTTCCATATGCCGGTAATGGGCTGAAAACGCCTGTTTTGGGACTCTGCAGAGAAAGTGTTTGCAGACTGCTGAATCCACACACGGGTTTAACTCTGGAAGTTGAGTGCACACATTGACAACCGTTCTGTTAGATAGCTGCGTTTTGGATTTAGAAGCAGATATTTCCCTGTGCTTACTGCTGTTTCTTCCATATGCCGGTAATGGGCTGAAAACGCCTGTTTTGGGACTCTGCAGAGAAAGTGTTTGCAGACTGCTGAATCCACACACGGGTTTAACTCTGGAAGTTGAGTGCACACATTGACAACCGTTCTGTTAGATAGCTGCGTTTTGGATTTAGAAGCAGATATTTCCCTGTGCTTACTGCTGTTTCTTCCATATGCCGGTAATGGGCTGAAAACGCCTGTTTTGGGACTCTGCAGAGAAAGTGTTTGCAGACTGCTGAATCCACACACGGGTTTAACTCTGGAAGTTGAGTGCACACGTTGACAACCGTTCTGTTAGATAGCTGGGTTTTGGATTTAGAAGCAGATATTTCCCTGTGCTTACTGCTGTTTCTTCCATATGCCGGTAATGGGCTGAAAACGCCTGTTTTGGGACTCTGCAGAGAAAGTGTTTGCAGACTGCTGAATCCACACACGGGTTTAACTCTGGAAGTTGAGTGCACACATTGACAACCGTTCTGTTAGATAGCTGCGTTTTGGATTTAGAAGCAGATATTTCCCTGGGCTTACTGCTGTTTCTTCCATATGCCGGTAATGGGCTGATAACGCCTGTTTTGGGACTCTGCAGAGAAAGTGTTTGCAGACTGCTGAATCCACACACGGCTTTAACTCTGGAAGTTGAGTGCACACATTGACAACCATTCTGTTAGATAGCTGCGTTTTGGATTTAGAAGCAGATATTTCCCTGTGCTTAGTGCTGTTTCTTCCATATGCCGGTAATGGGCTGAAAACGCCTGTTTTGGGACTCTGCAGAGAAAGTGTTTGCAGACTGCTGAATCCACACACGGGTTTAACTCTGGAAGTTGAGTGCACACATTGACAACCGTTCTGTTAGATAGCTGCGTTTTGGATTTAGAAGCAGATATTTCCCTGTGCTTACTGCTGTTTCTTCCATATGCCGGTAATGGGCTGAAAACGCCTGTTTTGGGACTCTGCAGAGAAAGTGTTTGCAGACTGCTGAATCCACACACGGGTTTAACTCTGGAAGTTGAGTGCACACATTGACAACCGTTCTGTTAGATAGCTGCGTTTTGGATTTAGAAGCAGATATTTCCCTGTGCTTACTGCTGTTTCTTCCATATGCCGGTAATGGGCTGAAAACGCCTGTTTTGGGACTCTGCAGAGAAAGTGTTTGCAGACTGCTGAATCCACACACGGGTTTAACTCTGGAAGTTGAGTGCACACATTGACAACCGTTCTGTTAGATAGCTGCGTTTTGGATTTAGAAGCAGATATTTCCCTGTGCTTACTGCTGTTTCTTCCATATGCCGGTAAGGGGCTGAAAACGCCTGTTTTGGGACTCTGCAGAGAAAGTGTTTGCAGACTGCTGAATCCACACACGGGTTTCACTCTGGAAGTTGAGTGCACACATTGACAACCGTTCTGTTAGATAGCTGGGTTTTGGATTTAGAAGCAGATATTTCCCTGTGCTTACTGCTGTTTCTTCCATATGCCGGTAATGGGCTGAAAACGCCTGTTTTGGGACTCTGCAGAGAAAGTGTTTGCAGACTGCTGAATCCACACACGGGTTTAACTCTGGAAGTTGAGTGCACACATTGACAACCGTTCTGTTAGATAGCTGCGTTTTGGATTTAGAAGCAGATATTTCCCTGGGCTTACTGCTGTTTCTTCCATATGCCGGTAATGGGCTGATAACGCCTGTTTTGGGACTCTGCAGAGAAAGTGTTTGCAGACTGCTGAATCCACACACGGCTTTAACTCTGGAAGTTGAGTGCACACATTGACAACCGTTCTGTTAGATAGCTGCGTTTTGGATTTAGAAGCAGATATTTCCCTGTGCTTACTGCTGTTTCTTCCATATGCCGGTAATGGGCTGAAAACGCCTGTTTTGGGACTCTGCAGAGAAAGTGTTTGCAGACTGCTGAATCCACACACGGGTTTAACTCTGGAAGTTGAGTGCACACATTGACAACCGTTCTGTTAGATAGCTGCGTTTTGGATTTAGAAGCAGATATTTCCCTGTGCTTACTGCTGTTTCTTCCATATGCCGGTAATGGGCTGAAAACGCCTGTTTTGGGACTCTGCAGAGAAAGTGTTTGCAGACTGCTGAATCCACACACGGGTTTAACTCTGGAAGTTGAGTGCACACATTGACAACCGTTCTGTTAGATAGCTGCGTTTTGGATTTAGAAGCAGATATTTCCCTGTGCTTACTGCTGTTTCTTCCATATGCCGGTAATGGGCTGAAAACGCCTGTTTTGGGACTCTGCAGAGAAAGTGTTTGCAGACTGCTGAATCCACACACGGGTTTAACTCTGGAAGTTGAGTGCACACATTGACAACCGTTCTGTTAGATAGCTGCGTTTTGGATTTAGAAGCAGATATTTCCCTGTGCTTACTGCTGTTTCTTCCATATGCCGGTAATGGGCTGAAAACGCCTGTTTTGGGACTCTGCAGAGAAAGTGTTTGCAGACTGCTGAATCCACACACGGGTTTAACTCTGGAAGTTGAGTGCACACATTGACAACCGTTCTGTTAGATAGCTGGGTTTTGGATTTAGAAACAGATATTTCCCTGTGCTTACTGCTGTTTCTTCCATATGCCGGTAATGGGCTGAAAACGCCTGTTTTGGGACTCTGCAGAGAAAGTGTTTGCAGACTGCTGAATCCACACACGGGTTTAACTCTGGAAGTTGAGTGCACACATTGACAACCGTTCTGTTAGATAGCTGCGTTTTGGATTTAGAAGCAGATATTTCCCTGTGCTTAGTGCTGTTTCTTCCATATGCCGGTAATGTGCTGAAAACGCCTGTTTTGGGACTCTGCAGAGAAAGTGTTTGCAGACTGCTGAATCCACACACGGGTTTAACTCTGGAAGTTGAGTGCACACATTGACAACCGTTCTGTTAGATAGCTGCGTTTTGGATTTAGAAGCAGATATTTCCCTGTGCTTACTGCTGTTTCTTCCATATGCCGGTAATGGGCTGAAAACGCCTGTTTTGGGACTCTGCAGAGAAAGTGTTTGCAGACTGCTGAATCCACACACGGGTTTAACTCTGGAAGTTGAGTGCACACATTGACAACCGTTCTGTTAGATAGCTGCGTTTTGGATTTAGAAGCAGATATTTCCCTGTGCTTACTGCTGTTTCTTCCATATGCCGGTAATGGGCTGAAAACGCCTGTTTTGGGACTCTGCAGAGAAAGTGTTTGCAGACTGCTGAATCCACACACGGGTTTAACTCTGGAAGTTGAGTGCACACATTGACAACCGTTCTGTTAGATAGCTGCGTTTTGGATTTAGAAGCAGATATTTCCCTGTGCTTACTGCTGTTTCTTCCATATGCCGGTAATGGGCTGAAAACGCCTGTTTTGGGACTCTGCAGAGAAAGTGTTTGCAGACTGCTGAATCCACACACGGGTTTAACTCTGGAAGTTGAGTGCACACGTTGACAACCATTCTGTTAGATAGCTGGGTTTTGGATTTAGAAGCAGATATTTCCCTGTGCTTAGTGCTGTTTCTTCCATATGCCGGTAATGGGCTGAAAACGCCTGTTTTGGGACTCTGCAGAGAAAGTGTTTGCAGACTGCTGAATCCACACACGGGTTTAACTCTGGAAGTTGAGTGCACACATTGACAACCGTTCTGTTAGATAGCTGCGTTTTGGATTTAGAAGCAGATATTTCCCTGGGCTTACTGCTGTTTCTTCCATATGCCGGTAATGGGCTGAAAACGCCTGTTTTGGGACTCTGCAGAGAAAGTGTTTGCAGACTGCTGAATCCACACACGGGTTTAACTCTGGAAGTTGAGTGCACACATTGACAACCGTTCTGTTAGATAGCTGCGTTTTGGATTTAGAAGCAGATATTTCCCTGTGCTTACTGCTGTTTCTTCCATATGCCGGTAATGGGCTGAAAACGCCTGTTTTGGGACTCTGCAGAGAAAGTGTTTGCAGACTGCTGAATCCACACACGGGTTTAACTCTGGAAGTTGAGTGCACACATTGACAACCGTTCTGTTAGATAGCTGCGTTTTGGATTTAGAAGCAGATATTTCCCTGTGCTTACTGCTGTTTCTTCCATATGCCGGTAATGGGCTGAAAACGCCTGTTTTGGGACTCTGCAGAGAAAGTGTTTGCAGACTGCTGAATCCACACACGGCTTTAACTCTGGAAGTTGAGTGCACACGTTGACAACCGTTCTGTTAGATAGCTGGGTTTTGGATTTAGAAGCAGATATTTCCCTGTGCTTACTGCTGTTTCTTCCATATGCCGGTAATGGGCTGAAAACGCCTGTTTTGGGACTCTGCAGAGAAAGTGTTTGCAGACTGCTGAATCCACACACGGGTTTAACTCTGGAAGTTGAGTGCACACATTGACAACCGTTCTGTTAGATAGCTGCGTTTTGGATTTAGAAGCAGATATTTCCCTGGGCTTACTGCTGTTTCTTCCATATGCCGGTAATGGGCTGATAACGCCTGTTTTGGGACTCTGCAGAGAAAGTGTTTGCAGACTGCTGAATCCACACACGGCTTTAACTCTGGAAGTTGAGTGCACACATTGACAACCGTTCTGTTAGATAGCTGCGTTTTGGATTTAGAAGCAGATATTTCCCTGTGCTTAGTGCTGTTTCTTCCATATGCCGGTAATGGGCTGAAAACGCCTGTTTTGGGACTCTGCAGAGAAAGTGTTTGCAGACTGCTGAATCCACACACGGGTTTAACTCTGGAAGTTGAGTGCACACATTGACAACCGTTCTGTTAGATAGCTGCGTTTTGGATTTAGAAGCAGATATTTCCCTGTGCTTACTGCTGTTTCTTCCATATGCCGGTAATGGGCTGAAAACGCCTGTTTTGGGACTCTGCAGAGAAAGTGTTTGCAGACTGCTGAATCCACACACGGGTTTAACTCTGGAAGTTGAGTGCACACATTGACAACCGTTCTGTTAGATAGCTGCGTTTTGGATTTAGAAGCAGATATTTCCCTGTGCTTACTGCTGTTTCTTCCATATGCCGGTAATGGGCTGAAAACGCCTGTTTTGGGACTCTGCAGAGAAAGTGTTTGCAGACTGCTGAATCCACACACGGGTTTAACTCTGGAAGTTGAGTGCACACATTGACAACCGTTCTGTTAGATAGCTGCGTTTTGGATTTAGAAGCAGATATTTCCCTGTGCTTACTGCTGTTTCTTCCATATGCCGGTAATGGGCTGAAAACGCCTGTTTTGGGACTCTGCAGAGAAAGTGTTTGCAGACTGCTGAATCCACACACGGCTTTAACTCTGGAAGTTGAGTGCACACGTTGACAACCGTTCTGTTAGATAGCTGGGTTTTGGATTTAGAAGCAGATATTTCCCTGTGCTTACTGCTGTTTCTTCCATATGCCGGTAATGGGCTGAAAACGCCTGTTTTGGGACTCTGCAGAGAAAGTGTTTGCAGACTGCTGAATCCACACACGGGTTTAACTCTGGAAGTTGAGTGCACACATTGACAACCGTTCTGTTAGATAGCTGCGTTTTGGATTTAGAAGCAGATATTTCCCTGGGCTTACTGCTGTTTCTTCCATATGCCGGTAATGGGCTGATAACGCCTGTTTTGGGACTCTGCAGAGAAAGTGTTTGCAGACTGCTGAATCCACACACGGCTTTAACTCTGGAAGTTGAGTGCACACATTGACAACCGTTCTGTTAGATAGCTGCGTTTTGGATTTAGAAGCAGATATTTCCCTGTGCTTAGTGCTGTTTCTTCCATATGCCGGTAATGGGCTGAAACCGCCTGTTTTGGGACTCTGCAGAGAAAGTGTTTGCAGACTGCTGAATCCACACACGGGTTTAACTCTGGAAGTTGAGTGCACACATTGACAACCGTTCTGTTAGATAGCTGCGTTTTGGATTTAGAAGCAGATATTTCCCTGTGCTTACTGCTGTTTCTTCCATATGCCGGTAATGGGCTGAAAACGCCTGTTTTGGGACTCTGCAGAGAAAGTGTTTGCAGACTGCTGAATCCACACACGGGTTTAACTCTGGAAGTTGAGTGCACACATTGACAACCGTTCTGTTAGATAGCTGCGTTTTGGATTTAGAAGCAGATATTTCCCTGTGCTTACTGCTGTTTCTTCCATATGCCGGTAATGGGCTGAAAACGCCTGTTTTGGGACTCTGCAGAGAAAGTGTTTGCAGACTGCTGAATCCACACACGGGTTTAACTCTGGAAGTTGAGTGCACACATTGACAACCGTTCTGTTAGATAGCTGCGTTTTGGATTTAGAAGCAGATATTTCCCTGTGCTTACTGCTGTTTCTTCCATATGCCGGTAATGGGCTGAAAACGCCTGTTTTGGGACTCTGCAGAGAAAGTGTTTGCAGACTGCTGAATCCACACACGGGTTTAACTCTGGAAGTTGAGTGCACACGTTGACAACCGTTCTGTTAGATAGCTGGGTTTTGGATTTAGAAACAGATATTTCCCTGTGCTTACTGCTGTTTCTTCCATATGCCAGTAATGGGCTGAAAACGCCTGTTTTGGGACTCTGCAGAGAAAGTGTTTGCAGACTGCTGAATCCACACACGGGTTTAACTCTGGAAGTTGAGTGCACACATTGACAACCGTTCTGTTAGATAGCTGCGTTTTGGATTTAGAAGCAGATATTTCCCTGGGCTTACTGCTGTTTCTTCCATATGCCGGTAATGGGCTGATAACGCCTGTTTTGGGACTCTGCAGAGAAAGTGTTTGCAGACTGCTGAATCCAAACACGGCTTTAACTCTGGAAGTTGAGTGCACACATTGACAACCGTTCTGTTAGATAGCTGCGTTTTGGATTTAGAAGCAGATATTTCCCTGTGCTTAGTGCTGTTTCTTCCATATGCCTGTAATGTGCTGAAAACGCCTGTTTTGGGACTCTGCAGAGAAAGTGTTTGCAGACTGCTGAATCCACACACGGGTTTAACTCTGGAAGTTGAGTGCACACATTGACAACCGTTCTGTTAGATAGCTTCGTTTTGGATTTAGAAGCAGATATTTCCCTGTGCTTACTGCTGTTTCTTCCATATGCCGGTAATGGGCTGAAAACGCCTGTTTTGGGACTCTGCAGAGAAAGTGTTTGCAGACTGCTGAATCCACACACGGGTTTAACTCTGGAAGTTGAGTGCACACATTGACAACCGTTCTGTTAGATAGCTGCGTTTTGGATTTAGAAGCAGATATTTCCCTGTGCTTACTGCTGTTTCTTCCATATGCCGGTAATGGGCTGAAAACGCCTGTTTTGGGACTCTGCAGAGAAAGTGTTTGCAGACTGCTGAATCCACACACGGGTTTAACTCTGGAAGTTGAGTGCACACATTGACAACCGTTCTGTTAGATAGCTGCGTTTTGGATTTAGAAGCAGATATTTCCCTGTGCTTACTGCTGTTTCTTCCATATGCTGGTAATGGGCTGAAAACGCCTGTTTTGGGACTCTGCAGAGAAAGTGTTTGCAGACTGCTGAATCCACACACGGGTTTAACTCTGGAAGTTGAGTGCACACGTTGACAACCGTTCTGTTAGATAGCTGGGTTTTGGATTTAGAAGCAGATATTTCCCTGTGCTTACTGCTGTTTCTTCCATATGCCGGTAATGGGCTGAAAACGCCTGTTTTGGGACTCTGCAGAGAAAGTGTTTGCAGACTGCTGAATCCACACACGGGTTTAACTCTGGAAGTTGAGTGCACACATTGACAACCGTTCTGTTAGATAGCTGCGTTTTGGATTTAGAAGCAGATATTTCCCTGGGCTTACTGCTGTTTCTTCCATATGCCGGTAATGGGCTGATAACGCCTGTTTTGGGACTCTGCAGAGAAAGTGTTTGCAGACTGCTGAATCCACACACGGGTTTAACTCTGGAAGTTGAGTGCACACATTGACAACCGTTCTGTTAGATAGCTGCGTTTTGGATTTAGAAGCAGATATTTCCCTGTGCTTAGTGCTGTTTCTTCCATATGCCGGTAATGGGCTGAAAACGCCTGTTTTGGGACTCTGCAGAGAAAGTGTTTGCAGACTGCTGAATCCACACACGGGTTTAACTCTGGAAGTTGAGTGCACACATTGACAACCGTTCTGTTAGATAGCTGCGTTTTGGATTTAGAAGCAGATATTTCCCTGGGCTTACTGCTGTTTCTTCCATATGCCGGTAATGGGCTGAAAACGCCTGTTTTGGGACTCTGCAGAGAAAGTGTTTGCAGACTGCTGAATCCACACACGGGTTTAACTCTGGAAGTTGAGTGCACACGTTGACAACCGTTCTGTTAGATAGCTGCGTTTTGAATTTAGAAGCAGATATTTCCCTGTGCTTACTGCTGTTTCTTCCATATGCCGGTAATGGGCTGAAAACGCCTGTTTTGGGACTCTGCAGAGAAAGGGTTTGCAGACTGCTGAATCCACACACGGGTTTAACTCTGGAAGTTGAGTGCACACATTGACAACCGTTCTGTTAGATAGCTGCGTTTTGGATTTAGAAGCAGATATTTCCCTGTGCTTACTGCTGTTTCTTCCATATGCCGGTAATGGGCTGAAAACGCCTGTTTTGGGACTCTGCAGAGAAAGTGTTTGCAGACTGCTGAATCCACACACGGCTTTAACTCTGGAAGTTGAGTGCACACGTTGACAACCGTTCTGTTAGATAGCTGGGTTTTGGATTTAGAAGCAGATATTTCCCTGTGCTTAGTGCTGTTTCTTCCATATGCCGGTAATGGGCTGAAAACGCCTGTTTTGGGACTCTGCAGAGAAAGTGTTTGCAGACTGCTGAATCCACACACGGGTTTAACTCTGGAAGTTGAGTGCACACATTGACAACCGTTCTGTTAGATAGCTGCGTTTTGGATTTAGAAGCAGATATTTCCCTGGGCTTACTGCTGTTTCTTCCATATGCCGGTAATGGGCTGATAACGCCTGTTTTGGGACTCTGCAGAGAAAGTGTTTGCAGACTGCTGAATCCACACACGGGTTTAACTCTGGAAGTTGAGTGCACACATTGACAACCGTTCTGTTAGATAGCTGCGTTTTGGATTTAGAAGCAGATATTTCCCTGTGCTTAGTGCTGTTTCTTCCATATGCCGGTAATGGGCTGAAAACGCCTGTTTTGGGACTCTGCAGAGAAAGTGTTTGCAGACTGCTGAATCCACACACGGGTTTAACTCTGGAAGTTGAGTGCACACATTGACAACCGTTCTGTTAGATAGCTGCATTTTGGATTTAGAAGCAGATATTTCCCTGTGCTTACTGCTGTTTCTTCCATATGCCGGTAATGGGCTGAAAACGCCTGTTTTGGGACTCTGCAGAGAAAGTGTTTGCAGACTGCTGAATCCACACACGGGTTTAACTCTGGAAGTTGAGTGCACACATTGACAACCGTTCTGTTAGATAGCTGCGTTTTGGATTTAGAAGCAGATATTTCCCTGTGCTTACTGCTGTTTCTTCCATATGCCGGTAATGGGCTGAAAACGCCTGTTTTGGGACTCTGCAGAGAAAGTGTTTGCAGACTGCTGAATCCACACACGGGTTTAACTCTGGAAGTTGAGTGCACACATTGACAACCGTTCTGTTAGATAGCTGCGTTTTGGATTTAGAAGCAGATATTTCCCTGTGCTTACTGCTGTTTCTTCCATATGCCGGTAATGGGCTGAAAACGCCTGTTTTGGGACTCTGCAGAGAAAGTGTTTGCAGACTGCTGAATCCACACACGGGTTTAACTCTGGAAGTTGAGTGCACACGTTGACAACCGTTCTGTTAGATAGCTGGGTTTTGGATTTAGAAGCAGATATTTCCCTGTGCTTACTGCTGTTTCTTCCATATGCCGGTAATGGGCTGAAAACGCCTGTTTTGGGACTCTGCAGAGAAAGTGTTTGCAGACTGCTGAATCCACACACGGGTTTAACTCTGGAAGTTGAGTGCACACATTGACAACCGTTCTGTTAGATAGCTGCGTTTTGGATTTAGAAGCAGATATTTCCCTGTGCTTACTGCTGTTTCTTCCATATGCCGGTAATGGGCTGAAAACGCCTGTTTTGGGACTCTGCAGAGAAAGTGTTTGCAGACTGCTGAATCCACACACGGGTTTAACTCTGGAAGTTGAGTGCACACATTGACAACCGTTCTGTTAGATAGCTGCGTTTTGGATTTAGAAGCAGATATTTCCCTGTGCTTACTGCTGTTTCTTCCATATGCCGGTAATGGGCTGAAAACGCCTGTTTTGGGACTCTGCAGAGAAAGTGTTTGCAGACTGCTGAATCCACACACGGGTTTAACTCTGGAAGTTGAGTGCACACATTGACAACCGTTCTGTTAGATAGCTGCGTTTTGGATTTAGAAGCAGATATTTCCCTGTGCTTACTGCTGTTTCTTCCATATGCCGGTAATGGGCTGAAAACGCCTGTTTTGGGACTCTGCAGAGAAAGTGTTTGCAGACTGCTGAATCCACACACGGGTTTAACTCTGGAAGTTGAGTGCACACGTTGACAACCGTTCTGTTAGATAGCTGGGTTTTGGATTTAGAAGCAGATATTTCCCTGTGCTTACTGCTGTTTCTTCCATATGCCGGTAATGGGCTGAAAACGCCTGTTTTGGGACTCTGCAGAGAAAGTGTTTGCAGACTGCTGAATCCACACACGGGTTTAACTCTGGAAGTTGAGTGCACACATTGACAACCGTTCTGTTAGATAGCTGCGTTTTGGATTTAGAAGCAGATATTTCCCTGGGCTTACTGCTGTTTCTTCCATATGCCGGTAATGGGCTGATAACGCCTGTTTTGGGACTCTGCAGAGAAAGTGTTTGCAGACTGCTGAATCCACACACGGCTTTAACTCTGGAAGTTGAGTGCACACATTGACAACCGTTCTGTTAGATAGCTGCGTTTTGGATTTAGAAGCAGATATTTCCCTGTGCTTAGTGCTGTTTCTTCCATATGCCGGTAATGGGCTGAAAACGCCTGTTTTGGGACTCTGCAGAGAAAGTGTTTGCAGACTGCTGAATCCACACACGGGTTTAACTCTGGAAGTTGAGTGCACACATTGACAACCGTTCTGTTAGATAGCTGCGTTTTGGATTTAGAAGCAGATATTTCCCTGGGCTTACTGCTGTTTCTTCCATATGCCGGTAATGGGCTGAAAACGCCTGTTTTGGGACTCTGCAGAGAAAGTGTTTGCAGACTGCTGAATCCACACACGGGTTTAACTCTGGAAGTTGAGTGCACACATTGACAACCGTTCTGTTAGATAGCTGCGTTTTGGATTTAGAAGCAGATATTTCCCTGTGCTTACTGCTGTTTCTTCCATATGCCGGTAATGGGCTGAAAACGCCTGTTTTGGGACTCTGCAGAGAAAGTGTTTGCAGACTGCTGAATCCACACACGGGTTTAACTCTGGAAGTTGAGTGCACACATTGACAACCGTTCTGTTAGATAGCTGCGTTTTGGATTTAGAAGCAGATATTTCCCTGTGCTTACTGCTGTTTCTTCCATATGCCGGTAATGGGCTGAAAACGCCTGTTTTGGGACTCTGCAGAGAAAGTGTTTGCAGACTGCTGAATCCACACACGGGTTTAACTCTGGAAGTTGAGTGCACACGTTGACAACCGTTCTGTTAGATAGCTGGGTTTTGGATTTAGAAGCAGATATTTCCCTGTGCTTACTGCTGTTTCTTCCATATGCCGGTAATGGGATGAAAACGCCTGTTTTGGGACTCTGCAGAGAAAGTGTTTGCAGACTGCTGAATCCACACACGGGTTTAACTCTGGAAGTTGAGTGCACACATTGACAACCGTTCTGTTAGATAGCTGCGTTTTGGATTTAGAAGCAGATATTTCCCTGGGCTTACTGCTGTTTCTTCCATATGCCGGTAATGGGCTGATAACGCCTGTTTTGGGACTCTGCAGAGAAAGTGTTTGCAGACTGCTGAATCCACACACGGCTTTAACTCTGGAAGTTGAGTGCACACATTGACAACCGTTCTGTTAGATAGCTGCGTTTTGGATTTAGAAGCAGATATTTCCCTGTGCTTAGTGCTGTTTCTTCCATATGCCGGTAATGGGCTGAAAACGCCTGTTTTGGGACTCTGCAGAGAAAGTGTTTGCAGACTGCTGAATCCACACACGGGTTTAACTCTGGAAGTTGAGTGCACACATTGACAACCGTTCTGTTAGATAGCTGCGTTTTGGATTTAGAAGCAGATATTTCCCTGTGCTTACTGCTGTTTCTTCCATATGCCGGTAATGGGCTGAAAACGCCTGTTTTGGGACTCTGCAGAGAAAGTGTTTGCAGACTGCTGAATCCACACACGGGTTTAACTCTGGAAGTTGAGTGCACACGTTGACAACCGTTCTGTTAGATAGCTGGGTTTTGGATTTAGAAGCAGATATTTCCCTGTGCTTAGTGCTGTTTCTTCCATATGCCGGTAATGGGCTGAAAACGCCTGTTTTGGGACTCTGCAGAGAAAGTGTTTGCAGACTGCTGAATCCACACACGGGTTTAACTCTGGAAGTTGAGTGCACACATTGACAACCGTTCTGTTAGATAGCTGCGTTTTGGATTTAGAAGCAGATATTTCCCTGTGCTTACTGCTGTTTCTTCCATATGCCGGTAATGGGCTGAAAACGCCTGTTTTGGGACTCTGCAGAGAAAGTGTTTGCAGACTGCTGAATCCACACACGGGTTTAACTCTGGAAGTTGAGTGCACACATTGACAACCGTTCTGTTAGATAGCTGCGTTTTGGATTTAGAAGCAGATATTTCCCTGTGCTTACTGCTGTTTCTTCCATATGCCGGTAATGGGCTGAAAACGCCTGTTTTGGGACTCTGCAGAGAAAGTGTTTGCAGACTGCTGAATCCACACACGGGTTTAACTCTGGAAGTTGAGTGCACACATTGACAACCGTTCTGTTAGATAGCTGCGTTTTGGATTTAGAAGCAGATATTTCCCTGTGCTTACTGCTGTTTCTTCCATATGCCGGTAATGGGCTGAAAACGCCTGTTTTGGGACTCTGCAGAGAAAGTGTTTGCAGACTGCTGAATCCACACACGGGTTTAACTCTGGAAGTTGAGTGCACACGTTGACAACCGTTCTGTTAGATAGCTGGGTTTTGGATTTAGAAGCAGATATTTCCCTGTGCTTAGTGCTGTTTCTTCCATATGCCGGTAATGGGCTGAAAACGCCTGTTTTGGGACTCTGCAGAGAAAGTGTTTGCAGACTGCTGAATCCACACACGGGTTTAACTCTGGAAGTTGAGTGCACACATTGACAACCCTTCTGTTAGATAGCTGCGTTTTGGATTTAGAAGCAGATATTTCCCTGTGCTTACTGCTGTTTCTTCCATATGCCGGTAATGGGCTGAAAACGCCTGTTTTGGGACTCTGCAGAGAAAGTGTTTGCAGACTGCTGAATCCACACACGGGTTTAACTCTGGAAGTTGAGTGCACACATTGACAACCGTTCTGTTAGATAGCTGCGTTTTGGATTTAGAAGCAGATATTTCCCTGTGCTTACTGCTGTTTCTTCCATATGCCGGTAATGGGCTGAAAACGCCTGTTTTGGGACTCTGCAGAGAAAGTGTTTGCAGACTGCTGAATCCACACACGGGTTTAACTCTGGAAGTTGAGTGCACACGTTGACAACCGTTCTGTTAGATAGCTGGGTTTTGGATTTAGAAGCAGATATTTCCCTGTGCTTACTGCTGTTTCTTCCATATGCCGGTAATGGGCTGAAAACACCTGTTTTGGGACTCTGCAGAGAAAGTGTTTGCAGACTGCTGAATCCACACACGGCTTTAACTCTGGAAGTTGAGTGCACACATTGACAACCGTTCTTTTAGATAGCTGCGTTTTGGATTTAGAAGCAGATATTTCCCTGGGCTTACTGCTGTTTCTTCCATATGCCGGTAATGGGCAGATAACGCCTGTTTTGGGACTCTGCAGAGAAAGTGTTTGCAGACTGCTGAATCCACACACGGCTTTAACTCTGGAAGTTGAGTGCACACATTGACAACCGTTCTGTTAGATAGCTGCGTTTTGGATTTAGAAGCAGATATTTCCCTGTGCTTAGTGCTGTTTCTTCCATATGCCGGTAATGGGCTGAAAACGCCTGTTTTGGGACTCTGCAGAGAAAGTGTTTGCAGACTGCTGAATCCACACACGGGTTTAACTCTGGAAGTTGAGTGCACACATTGACAACCGTTCTGTTAGATAGCTGCGTTTTGGATTTAGAAGCAGATATTTCCCTGTGCTTACTGCTGTTTCTTCCATATGCCGGTAATGGGCTGAAAACGCCTGTTTTGGGACTCTGCAGAGAAAGTGTTTGCAGACTGCTGAATCCACACACGGGTTTAACTCTGGAAGTTGAGTGCACACATTGACAACCGTTCTGTTAGATAGCTGCGTTTTGGATTTAGAGGCAGATATTTCCCTGTGCTTACTGCTGTTTCTTCCATATGCCGGTAATGGGCTGAAAACGCCTGTTTTGGGACTCTGCAGAGAAAGTGTTTGCAGACTGCTGAATCCACACACGGGTTTAACTCTGGAAGTTGAGTGCACACATTGACAACCGTTCTGTTAGATAGCTGCGTTTTGGATTTAGAAGCAGATATTTCCCTGTGCTTACTGCTGTTTCTTCCATATGCCGGTAATGGGCTGAAAACGCCTGTTTTGGGACTCTGCAGAGAAAGTGTTTGCAGACTGCTGAATCCACACACGGCTTTAACTCTGGAAGTTGAGTGCAAACGTTGACAACCGTTCTGTTAGATAGCTGGGTTTTGGATTTAGAAGCAGATATTTCCCTGTGCTTACTGCTGTTTCTTCCATATGCCGGTAATGGGCTGAAAACGCCTGTTTTGGGACTCTGCAGAGAAAGTGTTTGCAGACTGCTGAATCCACACACGGGTTTAACTCTGGAAGTTGAGTGCACACATTGACAACCGTTCTGTTAGATAGCTGCGTTTTGGATTTAGAAGCAGATATTTCCCTGGGCTTACTGCTGTTTCTTCCATATGCCGGTAATGGGCTGATAACGCCTGTTTTGGGACTCTGCAGAGAAAGTGTTTGCAGACTGCTGAATCCACACACGGCTTTAACTCTGGAAGTTGAGTGCACACATTGACAACCGTTCTGTTAGATAGCTGCGTTTTGGATTTAGAAGCAGATATTTCCCTGTGCTTAGTGCTGTTTCTTCCATATGCCGGTAATGGGCTGAAACCGACTGTTTTGGGACTCTGCAGAGAAAGTGTTTGCAGACTGCTGAATCCACACACGGGTTTAACTCTGGAAGTTGAGTGCACACATTGACAACCGTTCTGTTAGATAGCTGCGTTTTGGATTTAGAAGCAGATATTTCCCTGTGCTTACTGCTGTTTCTTCCATATGCCGGTAATGGGCTGAAAACGCCTGTTTTGGGACTCTGCAGAGAAAGTGTTTGCAGACTGCTGAATCCACACACGGGTTTAACTCTGGAAGTTGAGTGCACACATTGACAACCGTTCTGTTAGATAGCTGCGTTTTGGATTTAGAAGCAGATATTTCCCTGTGCTTACTGCTGTTTCTTCCATATGCCGGTAATGGGCTGAAAACGCCTGTTTTGGGACTCTGCAGAGAAAGTGTTTGCAGACTGCTGAATCCACACACGGGTTTAACTCTGGAAGTTGAGTGCACACATTGACAACCGTTCTGTTAGATAGCTGCGTTTTGGATTTAGAAGCAGATATTTCCCTGTGCTTACTGCTGTTTCTTCCATATGCCGGTAATGGGCTGAAAACGCCTGTTTTGGGACTCTGCAGAGAAAGTGTTTGCAGACTGCTGAATCCACACACGGGTTTAACTCTGGAAGTTGAGTGCACACATTGACAACCGTTCTGTTAGATAGCTGGGTTTTGGATTTAGAAACAGATATTTCGCTGTGCTTACTGCTGTTTCTTCCATATGCCGGTAATGGGCTGAAAACGCCTGTTTTGGGACTCTGCAGAGAAAGTGTTTGCAGACTGCTGAATCCACACACGGCTTTAACTCTGGAAGTTGAGTGCACACATTGACAACCGTTCTGTTAGATAGCTGCGTTTTGGATTTAGAAGCAGATATTTCCCTGTGCTTAGTGCTGTTTCTTCCATATGCCGGTAATGTGCTGAAAACGCCTGTTTTGGGACTCTGCAGAGAAAGTGTTTGCAGACTGCTGAATCCACACACGGGTTTAACTCTGGAAGTTGAGTGCACACATTGACAACCGTTCTGTTAGATAGCTGCGTTTTGGATTTAGAAGCAGATATTTCCCTGTGCTTACTGCTATTTCTTCCATATGCCGGTAATGGGCTGAAAACGCCTGTTTTGGGACTCTGCAGAGAAAGTGTTTGCAGACTGCTGAATCCACACACGGGTTTAACTCTGGAAGTTGAGTGCACACATTGACAACCGTTCTGTTAGATAGCTGCGTTTTGGATTTAGAAGCAGATATTTCCCTGTGCTTACTGCTGTTTCTTCCATATGCCGGTAATGGGCTGAAAACGCCTGTTTTGGGACTCTGCAGAGAAAGTGTTTGCAGACTGCTGAATCCACACACGGGTTTAACTCTGGAAGTTGAGTGCACACATTGACAACCGTTCTGTTAGATAGCTGCGTTTTGGATTTAGAAGCAGATATTTCCCTGTGCTTACTGCTGTTTCTTCCATATGCCGGTAATGGGCTGAAAACGCCTGTTTTGGGACTCTGCAGAGAAAGTGTTTGCAGACTGCTGAATCCACACACGGGTTTAACTCTGGAAGTTGAGTGCACACGTTGACAACCGTTCTGTTAGATAGCTGTGTTTTGGATTTAGAAGCAGATATTTCCCTGTGCTTAGTGCTGTTTCTTCCATATGCCGGTAATGGGCTGAAAACGCCTGTTTTGGGACTCTGCAGAGAAAGTGTTTGCAGACTGCTGAATCCACACACGGGTTTAACTCTGGAAGTTGAGTGCACACATTGACAACCGTTCTGTTAGATAGCTGCGTTTTGGATTTAGAAGCAGATATTTCCCTGTGCTTACTGCTGTTTCTTCCATATGCCGGTAATGGGCTGAAAACGCCTGTTTTGGGACTCTGCAGAGAAAGTGTTTGCAGACTGCTGAATCCACACACGGGTTTAACTCTGGAAGTTGAGTGCACACATTGACAACCGTTCTGTTAGATAGCTGCGTTTTGGATTTAGAAGCAGATATTTCCCTGTGCTTACTGCTGTTTCTTCCATATGCCGGTAATGGGCTGAAAACGCCTGTTTTGGGACTCTGCAGAGAAAGTGTTTGCAGACTGCTGAATCCACACACGGGTTTAACTCTGGAAGTTGAGTGCACACATTGACAACCGTTCTGTTAGATAGCTGCGTTTTGGATTTAGAAGCAGATATTTCCCTGGGCTTACTGCTGTTTCTTCCATATGCCGGTAATGGGCTGAAAACGCCTGTTTTGGGACTCTGCAGAGAAAGTGTTTGCAGACTGCTGAATCCACACACGGCTTTAACTCTGGAAGTTGAGTGCACACGTTGACAACCGTTCTGTTAGATAGCTGGGTTTTGGATTTAGAAGCAGATATTTCCCTGTGCTTACTGCTGTTTCTTCCATATGCCGGTAATGGGCTGAAAACGCCTGTTTTGGGACTCTGCAGAGAAAGTGTTTGCAGACTGCTGAATCCACACACGGGTTTAACTCTGGAAGTTGAGTGCACACATTGACAACCGTTCTGTTAGATAGCTGGGTTTTGGATTTAGAAGCAGATATTTCCCTGGGCTTACTGCTGTTTCTTCCATATGCCGGTAATGGGCTGATAACGCCTGTTTTGGGACTCTGCAGAGAAAGTGTTTGCAGACTGCTGAATCCACACACGGCTTTAACTCTGGAAGTTGAGTGCACACATTGACAACCGTTCTGTTAGATAGCTGCGTTTTGGATTTAGAAGCAGATATTTCCCTGTGCTTAGTGCTGTTTCTTCCATATGCCGGTAATGGGCTGAAAACGCCTGTTTTGGGACTCTGCAGAGAAAGTGTTTGCAGACTGCTGAATCCACACACGGGTTTAACTCTGGAAGTTGAGTGCACACATTGACAACCGTTCTGTTAGATAGCTGCGTTTTGGATTTAGAAGCAGATATTTCCCTGTGCTTACTGCTGTTTCTTCCATATGCCGGTAATGGGCTGAAAACGCCTGTTTTGGGACTCTGCAGAGAAAGTGTTTGCAGACTGCTGAATCCACACACGGGTTTAACTCTGGAAGTTGAGTGCACACATTGACAACCGTTCTGTTAGATAGCTGCGTTTTGGATTTAGAAGCAGATATTTCCCTGTGCTTACTGCTGTTTCTTCCATATGCCGGTAATGGGCTGAAAACGCCTGTTTTGGGACTCTGCAGAGAAAGTGTTTGCAGACTGCTGAATCCACACACGGGTTTAACTCTGGAAGTTGAGTGCACACATTGACAACCGTTCTGTTAGATAGCTGCGTTTTGGATTTAGAAGCAGATATTTCCCTGTGCTTACTGCTGTTTCTTCCATATGCCGGTAATGGGCTGAAAACGCCTGTTTTGGGACTCTGCAGAGAAAGTGTTTGCAGACTGCTGAATCCACACACGGCTTTAACTCTGGAAGTTGAGTGCAAACGTTGACAACCGTTCTGTTAGATAGCTGGGTTTTGGATTTAGAAGCAGATATTTCCCTGTGCTTACTGCTGTTTCTTCCATATGCCGGTAATGGGCTGAAAACGCCTGTTTTGGGACTCTGCAGAGAAAGTGTTTGCAGACTGCTGAATCCACACACGGGTTTAACTCTGGAAGTTGAGTGCACACATTGACAACCGTTCTGTTAGATAGCTGCGTTTTGGATTTAGAAGCAGATATTTCCCTGGGCTTACTGCTGTTTCTTCCATATGCCGGTAATGGGCTGATAACGCCTGTTTTGGGACTCTGCAGAGAAAGTGTTTGCAGACTGCTGAATCCACACACGGCTTTAACTCTGGAAGTTGAGTGCACACATTGACAACCGTTCTGTTAGATAGCTGCGTTTTGGATTTAGAAGCAGATATTTCCCTGTGCTTAGTGCTGTTTCTTCCATATGCCGGTAATGGGCTGAAACCGACTGTTTTGGGACTCTGCAGAGAAAGTGTTTGCAGACTGCTGAATCCACACACGGGTTTAACTCTGGAAGTTGAGTGCACACATTGACAACCGTTCTGTTAGATAGCTGCGTTTTGGATTTAGAAGCAGATATTTCCCTGTGCTTACTGCTGTTTCTTCCATATGCCGGTAATGGGCTGAAAACGCCTGTTTTGGGACTCTGCAGAGAAAGTGTTTGCAGACTGCTGAATCCACACACGGGTTTAACTCTGGAAGTTGAGTGCACACATTGACAACCGTTCTGTTAGATAGCTGCGTTTTGGATTTAGAAGCAGATATTTCCCTGTGCTTACTGCTGTTTCTTCCATATGCCGGTAATGGGCTGAAAACGCCTGTTTTGGGACTCTGCAGAGAAAGTGTTTGCAGACTGCTGAATCCACACACGGGTTTAACTCTGGAAGTTGAGTGCACACATTGACAACCGTTCTGTTAGATAGCTGCGTTTTGGATTTAGAAGCAGATATTTCCCTGTGCTTACTGCTGTTTCTTCCATATGCCGGTAATGGGCTGAAAACGCCTGTTTTGGGACTCTGCAGAGAAAGTGTTTGCAGACTGCTGAATCCACACACGGGTTTAACTCTGGAAGTTGAGTGCACACATTGACAACCGTTCTGTTAGATAGCTGGGTTTTGGATTTAGAAACAGATATTTCGCTGTGCTTACTGCTGTTTCTTCCATATGCCGGTAATGGGCTGAAAACGCCTGTTTTGGGACTCTGCAGAGAAAGTGTTTGCAGACTGCTGAATCCACACACGGCTTTAACTCTGGAAGTTGAGTGCACACATTGACAACCGTTCTGTTAGATAGCTGCGTTTTGGATTTAGAAGCAGATATTTCCCTGTGCTTAGTGCTGTTTCTTCCATATGCCGGTAATGTGCTGAAAACGCCTGTTTTGGGACTCTGCAGAGAAAGTGTTTGCAGACTGCTGAATCCACACACGGGTTTAACTCTGGAAGTTGAGTGCACACATTGACAACCGTTCTGTTAGATAGCTGCGTTTTGGATTTAGAAGCAGATATTTCCCTGTGCTTACTGCTATTTCTTCCATATGCCGGTAATGGGCTGAAAACGCCTGTTTTGGGACTCTGCAGAGAAAGTGTTTGCAGACTGCTGAATCCACACACGGGTTTAACTCTGGAAGTTGAGTGCACACATTGACAACCGTTCTGTTAGATAGCTGCGTTTTGGATTTAGAAGCAGATATTTCCCTGTGCTTACTGCTGTTTCTTCCATATGCCGGTAATGGGCTGAAAACGCCTGTTTTGGGACTCTGCAGAGAAAGTGTTTGCAGACTGCTGAATCCACACACGGGTTTAACTCTGGAAGTTGAATGCACACATTGACAACCGTTCTGTTAGATAGCTGCGTTTTGGATTTAGAAGCAGATATTTCCCTGTGCTTACTGCTGTTTCTTCCATATGCCGGTAATGGGCTGAAAACGCCTGTTTTGGGACTCTGCAGAGAAAGTGTTTGCAGACTGCTGAATCCACAGACGGGTTTAACTCTGGAAGTTGAGTGCACACGTTGACAACCGTTCTGTTAGATAGCTGTGTTTTGGATTTAGAAGCAGATATTTCCCTGTGCTTAGTGCTGTTTCTTCCATATGCCGGTAATGGGCTGAAAACGCCTGTTTTGGGACTCTGCAGAGAAAGTGTTTGCAGACTGCTGAATCCACACACGGGTTTAACTCTGGAAGTTGAGTGCACACATTGACAACCGTTCTGTTAGATAGCTGCGTTTTGGATTTAGAAGCAGATATTTCCCTGTGCTTACTGCTGTTTCTTCCATATGCCGGTAATGGGCTGAAAACGCCTGTTTTGGGACTCTGCAGAGAAAGTGTTTGCAGACTGCTGAATCCACACACGGGTTTAACTCCGGAAGTTGAGTGCACACATTGACAACCGTTCTGTTAGATAGCTGCGTTTTGGATTTAGAAGCAGATATTTCCCTGTGCTTACTGCTGTTTCTTCCATATGCCGGTAATGGGCTGAAAACGCCTGTTTTGGGACTCTGCAGAGAAAGTGTTTGCAGACTGCTGAATCCACACACGGGTTTAACTCTGGAAGTTGAGTGCACACATTGACAACCGTTCTGTTACATAGCTGCGTTTTGGATTTAGAAGCAGATATTTCCCTGGGCTTACTGCTGTTTCTTCCATATGCCGGTAATGGGCTGAAAACGCCTGTTTTGGGACTCTGCAGAGAAAGTGTTTGCAGACTGCTGAATCCACACACGGCTTTAACTCTGGAAGTTGAGTGCACACGTTGACAACCGTTCTGTTAGATAGCTGGGTTTTGGATTTAGAAGCAGATATTTCCCTGTGCTTACTGCTGTTTCTTCCATATGCCGGTAATGGGCTGAAAACGCCTGTTTTGGGACTCTGCAGAGAAAGTGTTTGCAGACTGCTGAATCCACACACGGGTTTAACTCTGGAAGTTGAGTGCACACATTGACAACCGTTCTGTTAGATAGCTGCGTTTTGGATTTAGAAGCAGATATTTCCCTGGGCTTACTGCTGTTTCTTCCATATGCCGGTAATGGGCTGATAACGCCTGTTTTGGGACTCTGCAGAGAAAGTGTTTGCAGACTGCTGAATCCACACACGGCTTTAACTCTGGAAGTTGAGTGCACACATTGACAACCGTTCTGTTAGATAGCTGCGTTTTGGATTTAGAAGCAGATATTTCCCTGTGCTTAGTGCTGTTTCTTCCATATGCCGGTAATGGGCTGAAAACGCCTGTTTTGGGACTCTGCAGAGAAAGTGTTTGCAGACTGCTGAATCCACACACGGGTTTAACTCTGGAAGTTGAGTGCACACATTGACAACCGTTCTGTTAGATAGCTGCGTTTTGGATTTAGAAGCAGATATTTCCCTGTGCTTACTGCTGTTTCTTCCATATGCCGGTAATGGGCTGAAAACGCCTGTTTTGGGACTCTGCAGAGAAAGTGTGTGCAGACTGCTGAATCCACACACGGGTTTAAGTCTGGAAGTTGAGTGCACACATTGACAACCGTTCTGTTAGATAGCTGCGTTTTGGATTTAGAAGCAGATATTTCCCTGTGCTTACTGCTGTTTCTTCCATATGCCGGTAATGGGCTGAAAACGCCTGTTTTGGGACTCTGCAGAGAAAGTGTTTGCAGACTGCTGAATCCACACACGGGTTTAACTCTGGAAGTTGAGTGCACACATTGACAACCGTTCTGTTAGATAGCTGCGTTTTGGATTTAGAAGCAGATATTTCCCTGTGCTTACTGCTGTTTCTTCCATATGCCGGTAATGGGCTGAAAACGCCTGTTTTGGGACTCTGCAGAGAAAGTGTTTGCAGACTGCTGAATCCACACACGGCTTTAACTCTGGAAGTTGAGTGCACACGTTGACAACCGTTCTGTTAGATAGCTGGGTTTTGGATTTAGAAGCAGATATTTCCCTGTGCTTACTGCTGTTTCTTCTATATGCCGGTAATGGGCTGAAAACGCCTGTTTTTGGACTCTGCAGAGAAAGTGTTTGCAGACTGCTGAATCCACACACGGGTTTAACTCTGGAAGTTGAGTGCACACATTGACAACCGTTCTGTTAGATAGCTGCGTTTTGGATTTAGAAGCAGATATTTCCCTGGGCTTACTGCTGTTTCTTCCATATGCCGGTAATGGGCTGATAACGCCTGTTTTGGGACTCTGCAGAGAAAGTGTTTGCAGACTGCTGAATCCACACACGGCTTTAACTCTGGAAGTTGAGTGCACACATTGACAACCGTTCTGTTAGATAGCTGCGTTTTGGATTTAGAAGCAGATATTTCCCTGTGCTTAGTGCTGTTTCTTCCATATGCCGGTAAAGGGCTGAAAACGCCTGTTTTGGGACTCTGCAGAGAAAGTGTTTGCAGACTGCTGAATCCACACACGGGTTTAACTCTGGAAGTTGAGTGCACACATTGACAACCGTTCTGTTAGATAGCTGCGTTTTGGATTTAGAAGCAGATATTTCCCTGTGCTTACTGCTGTTTCTTCCATATGCCGGTAATGGGCTGAAAACGCCTGTTTTGGGACTCTGCAGAGAAAGTGTTTGCAGACTGCTGAATCCACACACGGGTTTAACTCTGGAAGTTGAGTGCACACATTGACAACCGTTCTGTTAGATAGCTGCGTTTTGGATTTAGAAGCAGATATTTCCCTGTGCTTACTGCTGTTTCTTCCATATGCCGGTAATGGGCTGAAAACGCCTGTTTTGGGACTCTGCAGAGAAAGTGTTTGCAGACTGCTGAATCCACACACGGGTTTAACTCTGGAAGTTGAGTGCACACATTGACAACCGTTCTGTTAGATAGCTGCGTTTTGGATTTAGAAGCAGATATTTCCCTGTGCTTACTGCTGTTTCTTCCATATGCCGGTAATGGGCTGAAAACGCCTGTTTTGGGACTCTGCAGAGAAAGTGTTTGAAGACTGCTGAATCCACACACGGGTTTAACTCTGGAAGTTGAGTGCACACATTGACAACCGTTCTGTTAGATAGCTGGGTTTTGGATTTAGAAACAGATATTTCCCTGTGCTTACTGCTGTTTCTTCCATATGCCGGTAATGGGCTGAAAACGCCTGTTTTGGGACTCTGCAGAGAAAGTGTTTGCAGACTGCTGAATCCACACACGGCTTTAACTCTGGAAGTTGAGTGCACACATTGACAACCGTTCTGTTAGATAGCTGCGTTTTGGATTTAGAAGCAGATATTTCCCTGTGCTTAGTGCTGTTTCTTCCATATGCCGGTAATGTGCTGAAAACGCCTGTTTTGGGACTCTGCAGAGAAAGTGTTTGCAGACTGCTGAATCCACACACGGGTTTAACTCTGGAAGTTGAGTGCACACATTGACAACCGTTCTGTTAGATAGCTGCGTTTTGGATTTAGAAGCAGATATTTCCCTGTGCTTACTGCTGTTTCTTCCATATGCCGGTAATGGGCTGAAAACGCCTGTTTTGGGACTCTGCAGAGAAAGTGTTTGCAGACTGCTGAATCCACACACGGGTTTAACTCTGGAAGTTGAGTGCACACATTGACAACCGTTCTGTTAGATAGCTGCGTTTTGGATTTAGAAGCAGATATTTCCCTGTGCTTACTGCTGTTTCTTCCATATGCCGGTAATGGGCTGAAAACGCCTGTTTTGGGACTCTGCAGAGAAAGTGTTTGCAGACTGCTGAATCCACACACGGGTTTAACTCTGGAAGTTGAGTGCACACATTGACAACCGTTCTGTTAGATAGCTGCGTTTTGGATTTAGAAGCAGATATTTCCCTGTGCTTACTGCTGTTTCTTCCATATGCCGGTAATGGGCTGAAAACGCCTGTTTTGGGACTCTGCAGAGAAAGTGTTTGCAGACTGCTGAATCCACACACGGGTTTAACTCTGGAAGTTGAGTGCACACGTTGACAACCGTTCTGTTAGATAGCTGGGTTTTGGATTTAGAAGCAGATATTTCCCTGTGCTTACTGCTGTTTCTTCCATATGCCGGTAATGGGCTGAAAACGCCTGTTTTGGGACTCTGCAGAGAAAGTGTTTGCAGACTGCTGAATCCACACACGGGTTTAACTCTGGAAGTTGAGTGCACACATTGACAACCGTTCTGTTAGATAGCTGCGTTTTGGATTTAGAAGCAGATATTTCCCTGTGCTTACTGCTGTTTCTTCCATATGCCGGGAATGGGCTGAAAACGCCTGTTTTGGGACTCTGCAGAGAAAGTGTTTGCAGACTGCTGAATCCACACACGGGTTTAAGTCTGGAAGTTGAGTGCACACATTGACAACCGTTCTGTTAGATAGCTGCGTTTTGGATTTAGAAGCAGATATTTCCCTGTGCTTACTGCTGTTTCTTCCATATGCCGGTAATGGGCTGAAAACGCCTGTTTTGGGACTCTGCAGAGAAAGTGTTTGCAGACTGCTGAATCCACACACGGGTTTAACTCTGGAAGTTGAGTGCACACATTGACAACCGTTCTGTTAGATAGCTGCGTTTTGGATTTAGAAGCAGATATTTCCCTGGGCTTACTGCTGTTTCTTCCATATGCCGGTAATGGGCTGAAAACGCCTGTTTTGGGACTCTGCAGAGAAAGTGTTTGCAGACTGCTGAATCCACACACGGCTTTAACTCTGGAAGTTGAGTGCACACGTTGACAACCGTTCTGTTAGATAGCTGGGTTTTGGATTTAGAAGCAGATATTTCCCTGTGCTTACTGCTGTTTCTTCCATATGCCGGTAATGGGCTGAAAACGCCTGTTTTGGGACTCTGCAGAGAAAGTGTTTGCAGACTGCTGAATCCACACACGGGTTTAACTCTGGAAGTTGAGTGCACACGTTGACAACCGTTCTGTTAGATAGCTGCGTTTTGGATTTAGAAGCAGATATTTCCCTGGGCTTACTGCTGTTTCTTCCATATGCCGGTAATGGACTGATAACGCCTGTTTTGGGACTCTGCAGAGAAAGTGTTTGCAGACTGCTGAATCCACACACGGCTTTAACTCTGGAAGTTGAGTGCACACATTGACAACCGTTCTGTTAGATAGCTGCGTTTTGGATTTAGAAGCAGATATTTCCCTGTGCTTAGTGCTGTTTCTTCCATATGCCGGTAATGGGCTGAAACCGCCTGTTTTGGGACTCTGCAGAGAAAGTGTTTGCAGACTGCTGAATCCACACACGGGTTTAACTCTGGAAGTTGAGTGCACACATTGACAACCGTTCTGTTAGATAGCTGCGTTTTGGATTTAGAAGCAGATATTTCCCTGTGCTTACTGCTGTTTCTTCCATATGCCGGTAATGGGCTGAAAACGCCTGTTTTGGGACTCTGCAGAGAAAGTGTTTGCAGACTGCTGAATCCACACACGGGTTTAACTCTGGAAGTTGAGTGCACACATTGACAACCGTTCTGTTAGATAGCTGCGTTTTGGATTTAGAAGCAGATATTTCCCTGTGCTTACTGCTGTTTCTTCCATATGCCGGTAATGGGCTGATAACGCCTGTTTTGGGACTCTGCAGAGAAAGTGTTTGCAGACTGCTGAATCCACACACGGCTTTAACTCTGGAAGTTGAGTGCACACATTGACAACCGTTCTGTTAGATAGCTGCGTTTTGGATTTAGAAGCAGATATTTCCCTGTGCTTACTGCTGTTTCTTCCATATGCCGGTAATGGGCTGAAAACGCCTGTTTTGGGACTCTGCAGAGAAAGTGTTTGCAGACTGCTGAATCCACACACGGGTTTAACTCTGGAAGTTGAGTGCACACGTTGACAACCGTTCTGTTAGATAGCTGGGTTTTGGATTTAGAAACAGATATTTCCCTGTGCTTACTGCTGTTTCTTCCATATGCCGGTAATGGGCTGAAAACGCCTGTTTTGGGACTCTGCAGAGAAAGTGTTTGCAGACTGCTGAATCCACACACGGGTTTAACTCTGGAAGTTGAGTGCACACATTGACAACCGTTCTGTTAGATAGCTGCGTTTTGGATTTAGAAGCAGATATTTCCCTGTGCTTACTGCTGTTTCTTCCATATGCCGGTAATGGGCTGAAAACGCCTGTTTTGGGACTCTGCAGAGAAAGTGTTTGCAGACTGCTGAATCCACACACGGGTTTAACTCTGGAAGTTGAGTGCACACGTTGACAACCGTTCTGTTAGATAGCTGGGTTTTGGATTTAGAAGCAGATATTTCCCTGTGCTTACTGCTGTTTCTTCCATATGCCGGTAATGGGCTGAAAACGCCTGTTTTGGGACTCTGCAGAGAAAGTGTTTGCAGACTGCTGAATCCACACACGGGTTTAACTCTGGAAGTTGAGTGCACACATTGACAACCGTTCTGTTAGATAGCTGCGTTTTGGATTTAGAAGCAGATATTTCCCTGTGCTTACTGCTGTTTCTTCCATATGCCGGTAATGGGCTGAAAACGCCTGTTTTGGGACTCTGCAGAGAAAGTGTTTGCAGACTGCTGAATCCACACACGGGTTTAACTCTGGAAGTTGAGTGCACACATTGACAACCGTTCTGTTAGATAGCTGCGTTTTGGATTTAGAAGCAGATATTTCCCTGTGCTTACTGCTGTTTCTTCCATATGCCGGTAATGGGCTGAAAACGCCTGTTTTGGGACTCTGCAGAGAAAGTGTTTGCAGACTGCTGAATCCACACACGGGTTTAACTCTGGAAGTTGAGTGCACACATTGACAACCGTTCTGTTAGATAGCTGCGTTTTGGATTTAGAAGCAGATATTTCCCTGGGCTTACTGCTGTTTCTTCCATATGCCGGTAATGGGCTGAAAACGCCTGTTTTGGGACTCTGCAGAGAAAGTGTTTGCAGACTGCTGAATCCACACACGGCTTTAACTCTGGAAGTTGAGTGCACACGTTGACAACCGTTCTGTTAGATAGCTGGGTTTTGGATTTAGAAGCAGATATTTCCCTGTGCTTACTGCTGTTTCTTCCATATGCCGGTAATGGGCTGAAAACGCCTGTTTTGGGACTCTGCAGAGAAAGTGTTTGCAGACTGCTGAATCCACACACGGGTTTAACTCTGGAAGTTGAGTGCACACATTGACAACCGTTCTGTTAGATAGCTGCGTTTTGGATTTAGAAGCAGATATTTCCCTGGGCTTACTGCTGTTTCTTCCATATGCCGGTAATGGGCTGATAACGCCTGTTTTGGGACTCTGCAGAGAAAGTGTTTGCAGACTGCTGAATCCACACACGGCTTTAACTCTGGAAGTTGAGTGCACACATTGACAACCGTTCTGTTAGATAGCTGCGTTTTGGATTTAGAAGCAGATATTTCCCTGTGCTTAGTGCTGTTTCTTCCATATGCCGGTAATGGGCTGAAAACGCCTGTTTTGGGACTCTGCAGAGAAAGTGTTTGCAGACTGCTGAATCCACACACGGGTTTAACTCTGGAAGTTGAGTGCACACATTGAAAACCGTTCTGTTAGATAGTTGCGTTTTGGATTTAGAAGCAGATATTTCCCTGTGCTTACTGCTGTTTCTTCCATATGCCGGGAATGGGCTGAAAACGCCTGTTTTGGGACTCTGCAGAGAAAGTGTTTGCAGACTGCTGAATCCACACACGGGTTTAAGTCTGGAAGTTGAGTGCACACATTGACAACCGTTCTGTTAGATAGCTGCGTTTTGGATTTAGAAGCAGATATTTCCCTGTGCTTACTGCTGTTTCTTCCATATGCCGGTAATGGGCTGAAAACGCCTGTTTTGGGACTCTGCAGAGAAAGTGTTTGCAGACTGCTGAATCCACACACGGGTTTAACTCTGGAAGTTGAGTGCACACATTGACAACCGTTCTGTTAGATAGCTGCGTTTTGGATTTAGAAGCAGATATTTCCCTGTGCTTACTGCTGTTTCTTCCATATGCCGGTAATGGGCTGAAAACGCCTGTTTTGGGACTCTGCAGAGAAAGTGTTTGCAGACTGCTGAATCCACACACGGCTTTAACTCTGGAAGTTGAGTGCACACGTTGACAACCGTTCTGTTAGATAGCTGGGTTTTGGATTTAGAAGCAGATATTTCCCTGTGCTTACTGCTGTTTCTTCCATATGCCGGTAATGGGCTGAAAACGCCTGTTTTGGGACTCTGCAGAGAAAGTGTTTGCAGACTGCTGAATCCACACACGGGTTTAACTCTGGAAGTTGAGTGCACACGTTGACAACCGTTCTGTTAGATAGCTGCGTTTTGGATTTAGAAGCAGATATTTCCCTGGGCTTACTGCTGTTTCTTCCATATGCCGGTAATGGACTGATAACGCCTGTTTTGGGACTCTGCAGAGAAAGTGTTTGCAGACTGCTGAATCCACACACGGCTTTAACTCTGGAAGTTGAGTGCACACATTGACAACCGTTCTGTTAGATAGCTGCGTTTTGGATTTAGAAGCAGATATTTCCCTGTGCTTAGTGCTGTTTCTTCCATATGCCGGTAATGGGCTGAAGCCGCCTGTTTTGGGACTCTGCAGAGAAAGTGTTTGCAGACTGCTGAATCCACACACGGGTTTAACTCTGGAAGTTGAGTGCACACATTGACAACCGTTCTGTTAGATAGCTGCGTTTTGGATTTAGAAGCAGATATTTCCCTGTGCTTACTGCTGTTTCTTCCATATGCCGGTAATGGGCTGAAAACGCCTGTTTTGGGACTCTGCAGAGAAAGTGTTTGCAGACTGCTGAATCCACACACGGGTTTAACTCTGGAAGTTGAGTGCACACATTGACAACCGTTCTGTTAGATAGCTGCGTTTTGGATTTAGAAGCAGATATTTCCCTGTGCTTACTGCTGTTTCTTCCATATGCCGGTAATGGGCTGATAACGCCTGTTTTGGGACTCTGCAGAGAAAGTGTTTGCAGACTGCTGAATCCACACACGGCTTTAACTCTGGAAGTTGAGTGCACACATTGACAACCGTTCTGTTAGATAGCTGCGTTTTGGATTTAGAAGCAGATATTTCCCTGTGCTTACTGCTGTTTCTTCCATATGCCGGTAATGGGCTGAAAACGCCTGTTTTGGGACTCTGCAGAGAAAGTGTTTGCAGACTGCTGAATCCACACACGGGTTTAACTCTGGAAGTTGAGTGCACACGTTGACAACCGTTCTGTTAGATAGCTGGGTTTTGGATTTAGAAACAGATATTTCCCTGTGCTTACTGCTGTTTCTTCCATATGCCGGTAATGGGCTGAAAACGCCTGTTTTGGGACTCTGCAGAGAAAGTGTTTGCAGACTGCTGAATCCACACACGGGTTTAACTCTGGAAGTTGAGTGCACACATTGACAACCGTTCTGTTAGATAGCTGCGTTTTGGATTTAGAAGCAGATATTTCCCTGGGCTTACTGCTGTTTCTTCCATATGACGGTAATGGGCTGATAACGCCTGTTTTGAGACTCTGCAGAGAAAGTGTTTGCAGACTGCTGAATCCACACACGGGTTTAACTCTGGAAGTTGAGTGCACACATTGACAACCGTTCTGTTAGATAGCTGCGTTTTGGATTTAGAAGCAGATATTTCCCTGTGCTTAGTGCTGTTTCTTCCATATGCCGGTAATGTGCTGAAAACGCCTGTTTTGGGACTCTGCAGAGAAAGTGTTTGCAGACTGCTGAATCCACACACGGGTTTAACTCTGGAAGTTGAGTGCACACATTGACAACCGTTCTGTTAGATAGCTGCGTTTTGGATTTAGAAGCAGATATTTCCCTGTGCTTACTGCTGTTTCTTCCATATGCCGGTAATGGGCTGAAAACGCCTGTTTTGGGACTCTGCAGAGAAAGTGTTTGCAGACTGCTGAATCCACACACGGGTTTAACTCTGGAAGTTGAGTGCACACATTGACAACCGTTCTGTTAGATAGCTGCGTTTTGGATTTAGAACAGATATTTCCCTGTGCTTAGTGCTGTTTCTTCCATATGCCGGTAATGGGCTGAAACCGCCTGTTTTGGGACTCTGCAGAGAAAGTGTTTGCAGACTGCTGAATCCACACACGGGTTTAACTCTGGAAGTTGAGTGCACACATTGACAACCGTTCTGTTAGATAGCTGCGTTTTGGATTTAGAAGCAGATATTTCCCTGTGCTTACTGCTGTTTCTTCCATATGCCGGTAATGGGCTGAAAACGCCTGTTTTGGGACTCTGCAGAGAAAGTGTTTGCAGACTGCTGAATCCACACACGGGTTTAACTCTGGAAGTTGAGTGCACACGTTGACAACCGTTCTGTTAGATAGCTGGGTTTTGGATTTAGAAGCAGATATTTCCCTGTGCTTACTGCTGTTTCTTCCATATGCCGGTAATGGGCTGAAAACGCCTGTTTTGGGACTCTGCAGAGAAAGTGTTTGCAGACTGCTGAATCCACACACGGGTTTAACTCTGGAAGTTGAGTGCACACATTGACAACCGTTCTGTTAGAAAGCTGCGTTTTGGATTTAGAAGCAGATATTTCCCTGGGCTTACTGCTGTTTCTTCCATATGCCGGTAATGGGCTGATAACGCCTGTTTTGGGACTCTGCAGAGAAAGTGTTTGCAGACTGCTGAATCCACACACGGCTTTAACTCTGGAAGTTGAGTGCACACATTGACAACCGTTCTGTTAGATAGCTGCGTTTTGGATTTAGAAGCAGATATTTCCCTGTGCTTAGTGCTGTTTCTTCCATATGCCGGTAATGGGCTGAAAACGCCTGTTTTGGGACTCTGCAGAGAAAGTGTTTGCAGACTGCTGAATCCACACACGGGTTTAACTCTGGAAGTTGAGTGCACACATTGACAACCGTTCTGTTAGATAGCTGCGTTTTGGATTTAGAAGCAGATATTTCCCTGTGCTTAGTGCTGTTTCTTCCATATGCCGGTAATGGGCTGAAAACGCCTGTTTTGGGACTCTGCAGAGAAAGTGTTTGCAGACTGCTGAATCCACACACGGGTTTAACTCTGGAAGTTGAGTGCACACGTTGACAACCGTTCTGTTAGATAGCTGCGTTTTGGATTTAGAAGCAGATATTTCCCTGTGCTTACTGCTGTTTCTTCCATATGCCGGTAATGGGCTGAAAACGCCTGTTTTGGGACTCTGCAGAGAAAGTGTTTGCAGACTGCTGAATCCACACACGGGTTTAACTCTGGAAGTTGAGTGCACACATTGACAACCGTTCTGTTAGATAGCTGCGTTTTGGATTTAGAAGCAGATATTTCCCTGTGCTTACTGCTGTTTCTTCCATATGCCGGTAATGGGCTGAAAACGCCTGTTTTGGGACTCTGCAGAGAAAGTGTTTGCAGACTGCTGAATCCACACACGGCTTTAACTCTGGAAGTTGAGTGCACACGTTGACAACCGTTCTGTTAGATAGCTGGGTTTTGGATTTAGAAGCAGATATTTCCCTGTGCTTAGTGCTGTTTCTTCCATATGCCGGTAATGGGCTGAAAACGCCTGTTTTGGGACTCTGCAGAGAAAGTGTTTGCAGACTGCTGAATCCACACACGGGTTTAACTCTGGAAGTTGAGTGCACACATTGACAACCGTTCTGTTAGATAGCTGCGTTTTGGATTTAGAAGCAGATATTTCCCTGGGCTTACTGCTGTTTCTTCCATATGCCGGTAATGGGCTGATAACGCCTGTTTTGGGACTCTGCAGAGAAAGTGTTTGCAGACTGCTGAATCCACACACGGGTTTAACTCTGGAAGTTGAGTGCACACATTGACAACCGTTCTGTTAGATAGCTGCGTTTTGGATTTAGAAGCAGATATTTCCCTGTGCTTACTGCTGTTTCTTCCATATGCCGGTAATGGGCTGAAAACGCCTGTTTTGGGACTCTGCAGAGAAAGTGTTTGCAGACTGCTGAATCCACACACGGGTTTAACTCTGGAAGTTGAGTGCACACATTGACAACCGTTCTGTTAGATAGCTGCATTTTGGATTTAGAAGCAGATATTTCCCTGTGCTTACTGCTGTTTCTTCCATATGCCGGTAATGGGCTGAAAACGCCTGTTTTGGGACTCTGCAGAGAAAGTGTTTGCAGACTGCTGAATCCACACACGGGTTTAACTCTGGAAGTTGAGTGCACACATTGACAACCGTTCTGTTAGATAGCTGCGTTTTGGATTTAGAAGCAGATATTTCCCTGTGCTTACTGCTGTTTCTTCCATATGCCGGTAATGGGCTGAAAACGCCTGTTTTGGGACTCTGCAGAGAAAGTGTTTGCAGACTGCTGAATCCACACACGGGTTTAACTCTGGAAGTTGAGTGCACACATTGACAACCGTTCTGTTAGATAGCTGCGTTTTGGATTTAGAAGCAGATATTTCCCTGTGCTTACTGCTGTTTCTTCCATATGCCGGTAATGGGCTGAAAACGCCTGTTTTGGGACTCTGCAGAGAAAGTGTTTGCAGACTGCTGAATCCACACACGGGTTTAACTCTGGAAGTTGAGTGCACACATTGACAACCGTTCTGTTAGATAGCTGCGTTTTGGATTTAGAAGCAGATATTTCCCTGTGCTTACTGCTGTTTCTTCCATATGCCGGTAATGGGCTGAAAACGCCTGTTTTGGGACTCTGCAGAGAAAGTGTTTGCAGACTGCTGAATCCACACACGGGTTTAACTCTGGAAGTTGAGTGCACACGTTGACAACCGTTCTGTTAGATAGCTGGGTTTTGGATTTAGAAGCAGATATTTCCCTGTGCTTACTGCTGTTTCTTCCATATGCCGGTAATGGGCTGAAAACGCCTGTTTTGGGACTCTGCAGAGAAAGTGTTTGCAGACTGCTGAATCCACACACGGGTTTAACTCTGGAAGTTGAGTGCACACATTGACAACCGTTCTGTTAGATAGCTGCGTTTTGGATTTAGAAGCAGATATTTCCCTGGGCTTACTGCTGTTTCTTCCATATGACGGTAATGGGCTGATAACGCCTGTTTTGGGACTCTGCAGAGAAAGTGTTTGCAGACTGCTGAATCCACACACGGGTTTAACTCTGGAAGTTGAGTGCACACATTGACAACCGTTCTGTTAGATAGCTGCGTTTTGGATTTAGAAGCAGATATTTCCCTGTGCTTAGTGCTGTTTCTTCCATATGCCGGTAATGTGCTGAAAACGCCTGTTTTGGGACTCTGCAGAGAAAGTGTTTGCAGACTGCTGAATCCACACACGGGTTTAACTCTGGAAGTTGAGTGCACACATTGACAACCGTTCTGTTAGATAGCTGCGTTTTGGATTTAGAAGCAGATATTTCCCTGTGCTTACTGCTGTTTCTTCCATATGCCGGTAATGGGCTGAAAACGCCTGTTTTGGGACTCTGCAGAGAAAGTGTTTGCAGACTGCTGAATCCACACACGGGTTTAACTCTGGAAGTTGAGTGCACACATTGACAACCGTTCTGTTAGATAGCTGCGTTTTGGATTTAGAAGCAGATATTTCCCTGTGCTTAGTGCTGTTTCTTCCATATGCCGGTAATGGGCTGAAACCGCCTGTTTTGGGACTCTGCAGAGAAAGTGTTTGCAGACTGCTGAATCCACACACGGGTTTAACTCTGGAAGTTGAGTGCACACATTGACAACCGTTCTGTTAGATAGCTGCGTTTTGGATTTAGAAGCAGATATTTCCCTGTGCTTACTGCTGTTTCTTCCATATGCCGGTAATGGGCTGAAAACGCCTGTTTTGGGACTCTGCAGAGAAAGTGTTTGCAGACTGCTGAATCCACACACGGGTTTAACTCTGGAAGTTGAGTGCACACGTTGACAACCGTTCTGTTAGATAGCTGGGTTTTGGATTTAGAAGCAGATATTTCCCTGTGCTTACTGCTGTTTCTTCCATATGCCGGTAATGGGCTGAAAACGCCTGTTTTGGGACTCTGCAGAGAAAGTGTTTGCAGACTGCTGAATCCACACACGGGTTTAACTCTGGAAGTTGAGTGCACACATTGACAACCGTTCTGTTAGATAGCTGCGTTTTGGATTTAGAAGCAGATATTTCCCTGGGCTTACTGCTGTTTCTTCCATATGCCGGTAATGGGCTGATAACGCCTGTTTTGGGACTCTGCAGAGAAAGTGTTTGCAGACTGCTGAATCCACACACGGCTTTAACTCTGGAAGTTGAGTGCACACATTGACAACCGTTCTGTTAGATAGCTGGGTTTTGGATTTAGAAGCAGATATTTCCCTGTGCTTAGTGCTGTTTCTTCCATATGCCGGTAATGGGCTGAAAACGCCTGTTTTGGGACTCTGCAGAGAAAGTGTTTGCAGACTGCTGAATCCACACACGGGTTTAACTCTGGAAGTTGAGTGCACACATTGACAACCGTTCTGTTAGATAGCTGCGTTTTGGATTTAGAAGCAGATATTTCCCTGTGCTTACTGCTGTTTCTTCCATATGCCGGTAATGGGCTGAAAACGCCTGTTTTGGGACTCTGCAGAGAAAGTGTTTGCAGACTGCTGAATCCACACACGGGTTTAACTCTGGAAGTTGAGTGCACACGTTGACAACCGTTCTGTTAGATAGCTGCGTTTTGGATTTAGAAGCAGATATTTCCCTGTGCTTACTGCTGTTTCTTCCATATGCCGGTAATGGGCTGAAAACGCCTGTTTTGGGACTCTGCAGAGAAAGTGTTTGCAGACTGCTGAATCCACACACGGGTTTAACTCTGGAAGTTGAGTGCACACATTGACAACCGTTCTGTTAGATAGCTGCGTTTTGGATTTAGAAGCAGATATTTCCCTGTGCTTACTGCTGTTTCTTCCATATGCCGGTAATGGGCTGAAAACGCCTGTTTTGGGACTCTGCAGAGAAAGTGTTTGCAGACTGCTGAATCCACACACGGCTTTAACTCTGGAAGTTGAGTGCACACGTTGACAACCGTTCTGTTAGATAGCTGGGTTTTGGATTTAGAAGCAGATATTTCCCTGTGCTTAGTGCTGTTTCTTCCATATGCCGGTAATGGGCTGAAAACGCCTGTTTTGGGACTCTGCAGAGAAAGTGTTTGCAGACTGCTGAATCCACACACGGGTTTAACTCTGGAAGTTGAGTGCACACATTGACAACCGTTCTGTTAGATAGCTGCGTTTTGGATTTAGAAGCAGATATTTCCCTGGGCTTACTGCTGTTTCTTCCATATGCCGGTAATGGGCTGATAACGCCTGTTTTGGGACTCTGCAGAGAAAGTGTTTGCAGACTGCTGAATCCACACACGGGTTTAACTCTGGAAGTTGAGTGCACACATTGACAACCGTTCTGTTAGATAGCTGCGTTTTGGATTTAGAAGCAGATATTTCCCTGTGCTTAGTGCTGTTTCTTCCATATGCCGGTAATGGGCTGAAAACGCCTGTTTTGGGACTCTGCAGAGAAAGTGTTTGCAGACTGCTGAATCCACACACGGGTTTAACTCTGGAAGTTGAGTGCACACATTGACAACCGTTCTGTTAGATAGCTGCATTTTGGATTTAGAAGCAGATATTTCCCTGTGCTTACTGCTGTTTCTTCCATATGCCGGTAATGGGCTGAAAACGCCTGTTTTGGGACTCTGCAGAGAAAGTGTTTGCAGACTGCTGAATCCACACACGGGTTTAACTCTGGAAGTTGAGTGCACACATTGACAACCGTTCTGTTAGATAGCTGCGTTTTGGATTTAGAAGCAGATATTTCCCTGTGCTTACTGCTGTTTCTTCCATATGCCGGTAATGGGCTGAAAACGCCTGTTTTGGGACTCTGCAGAGAAAGTGTTTGCAGACTGCTGAATCCACACACGGGTTTAACTCTGGAAGTTGAGTGCACACATTGACAACCGTTCTGTTAGATAGCTGCGTTTTGGATTTAGAAGCAGATATTTCCCTGGGCTTACTGCTGTTTCTTCCATATGCCGGTAATGGGCTGAAAACGCCTGTTTTGGGACTCTGCAGAGAAAGTGTTTGCAGACTGCTGAATCCACACACGGGTTTAACTCTGGAAGTTGAGTGCAGACGTTGACAACCGTTCTGTTAGATAGCTGGGTTTTGGATTTAGAAGCAGATATTTCCCTGTGCTTACTGCTGTTTCTTCCATATGCCGGTAATGGGCTGAAAACGCCTGTTTTGGGACTCTGCAGAGAAAGTGTTTGCAGACTGCTGAATCCACACACGGGTTTAACTCTGGAAGTTGAGTGCACACATTGACAACCGTTCTGTTAGATAGCTGCGTTTTGGATTTAGAAGCAGATATTTCCCTGTGCTTACTGCTGTTTCTTCCATATGCCGGTAATGGGCTGAAAACGCCTGTTTTGGGACTCTGCAGAGAAAGTGTTTGCAGACTGCTGAATCCACACACGGGTTTAACTCTGGAAGTTGAGTGCACACGTTGACAACCGTTCTGTTAGATAGCTGGGTTTTGGATTTAGAAGCAGATATTTCCCTGTGCTTACTGCTGTTTCTTCCATATGCCGGTAATGGGCTGAAAACGCCTGTTTTGGGACTCTGCAGAGAAAGTGTTTGCAGACTGCTGAATCCACACACGGGTTTACCTCTGGAAGTTGAGTGCACACATTGACAACCGTTCTGTTAGATAGCTGCGTTTTGGATTTAGAAGCAGATATTTCCCTGGGCTTACTGCTGTTTCTTCCATATGCCGGTAATGGGCTGATAACGCCTGTTTTGGGACTCTGCAGAGAAAGTGTTTGCAGACTGCTGAATCCACACACGGCTTTAACTCTGGAAGTTGAGTGCACACATTGACAACCGTTCTGTTAGATAGCTGCGTTTTGGATTTAGAAGCAGATATTTCCCTGTGCTTAGTGCTGTTTCTTCCATATGCCGGTAATGGGCTGAAAACGCCTGTTTTGGGACTCTGCAGAGAAAGTGTTTGCAGACTGCTGAATCCACACACGGGTTTAACTCTGGAAGTTGAGTGCACACATTGACAACCGTTCTGTTAGACAGCTGCGTTTTGGATTTAGAAGCAGATATTTCCCTGTGCTTACTGCTGTTTCTTCCATATGCCGGTAATGGGCTGAAAACGCCTGTTTTGGGACTCTGCAGAGAAAGTGTTTGCAGACTGCTGAATCCACACACGGGTTTAACTCTGGAAGTTGAGTGCACACATTGACAACCGTTCTGTTAGATAGCTGCGTTTTGGATTTAGAAGCAGATATTTCCCTGTGCTTACTGCTGTTTCTTCCATATGCCGGTAATGGGCTGAAAACGCCTGTTTTGGGACTCTGCAGAGAAAGTGTTTGCAGACTGCTGAATCCACACACGGGTTTAACTCTGGAAGTTGAGTGCACACATTGACAACCGTTCTGTTAGATAGCTGCGTTTTGGATTTAGAAGCAGATATTTCCCTGTGCTTACTGCTGTTTCTTCCATATGCCGGTAATGGGCTGAAAACGCCTGTTTTGGGACTCTGCAGAGAAAGTGTTTGCAGACTGCTGAATCCACACACGGGTTTAACTCTGGAAGTTGAGTGCACACGTTGACAACCGTTCTGTTAGATAGCTGGGTTTTGGATTTAGAAGCAGATATTTCCCTGTGCTTACTGCTGTTTCTTCCATATGCCGGTAATGGGCTGAAAACGCCTGTTTTGGGACTCTGCAGAGAAAGTGTTTGCAGACTGCTGAATCCACACACGGGTTTAACTCTGGAAGTTGAGTGCACACATTGACAACCGTTCTGTTAGATAGCTGCGTTTTGGATTTAGAAGCAGATATTTCCCTGTGCTTACTGCTGTTTCTTCCATATGCCGGTAATGGGCTGATAACGCCTGTTTTGGGACTCTGCAGAGAAAGTGTTTGCAGACTGCTGAATCCACACACGGCTTTAACTCTGGAAGTTGAGTGCACACATTGACAACCGTTCTGTTAGATAGCTGCGTTTTGGATTTAGAAGCAGATATTTCCCTGTGCTTACTGCTGTTTCTTCCATATGCCGGTAATGGGCTGAAAACGCCTGTTTTGGGACTCTGCAGAGAAAGTGTTTGCAGACTGCTGAATCCACACACGGGTTTAACTCTGGAAGTTGAGTGCACACATTGACAACCGTTCTGTTAGATAGCTGCGTTTTGGATTTAGAAGCAGATATTTCCCTGTGCTTACTGCTGTTTCTTCCATATGCCGGTAATGGGCTGAAAACGCCTGTTTTGGGACTCTGCAGAGAAAGTGTTTGCAGACTGCTGAATCCACACACGGGTTTAACTCTGGAAGTTGAGTGCACACATTGACAACCGTTCTGTTAGATAGCTGCGTTTTGGATTTAGAAGCAGATATTTCCCTGTGCTTACTGCTGTTTCTTCCATATGCCGGTAATGGGCTGAAAACGCCTGTTTTGGGACTCTGCAGAGAAAGTGTTTGCAGACTGCTGAATCCACACACGGGTTTAACTCTGGAAGTTGAGTGCACACATTGACAACCGTTCTGTTAGATAGCTGCGTTTTGGATTTAGAAGCAGATATTTCCCTGTGCTTACTGCTGTTTCTTCCATATGCCGGTAATGGGCTGAAAACGCCTGTTTTGGGACTCTGCAGAGAAAGTGTTTGCAGACTGCTGAATCCACACACGGGTTTAACTCTGGAAGTTGAGTGCACACGTTGACAACCGTTCTGTTAGATAGCTGGGTTTTGGATTTAGAAGCAGATATTTCTCTGTGCTTACTGCTGTTTCTTCCATATGCCGGTAATGGGCTGAAAACGCCTGTTTTGGGACTCTGCAGAGAAAGTGTTTGCAGACTGCTGAATCCACACACGGGTTTAACTCTGGAAGTTGAGTGCACACATTGACAACCGTTCTGTTAGATAGCTGCGTTTTGGATTTAGAAGCAGATATTTCCCTGGGCTTACTGCTGTTTCTTCCATATGCCGGTAATGGGCTGATAACGCCTGTTTTGGGACTCTGCAGAGAAAGTGTTTGCAGACTGCTGAATCCACACACGGCTTTAACTCTGGAAGTTGAGTGCACACATTGACAACCGTTCTGTTAGATAGCTGCGTTTTGGATTTAGAAGCAGATATTTCCCTGTGCTTAGTGCTGTTTCTTCCATATGCCGGTAATGGGCTGAAAACGCCTGTTTTGGGACTCTGCAGAGAAAGTGTTTGCAGACTGCTGACTCCACACACGGGTTTAACTCTGGAAGTTGAGTGCACACATTGACAACCGTTCTGTTAGATAGCTGCGTTTTGGATTTAGAAGCAGATATTTCCCTGTGCTTACTGCTGTTTCTTCCATATGCCGGTAATGGGCTGAAAACGCCTGTTTTGGGACTCTGCAGAGAAAGTGTTTGCAGACTGCTGAATCCACACACGGGTTTAACTCTGGAAGTTGAGTGCACACATTGACAACCGTTCTGTTAGATAGCTGCGTTTTGGATTTAGAAGCAGATATTTCCCTGTGCTTACTGCTGTTTCTTCCATATGCCGGTAATGGGCTGAAAACGCCTGTTTTGGGACTCTGCAGAGAAAGTGTTTGCAGACTGCTGAATCCACACACGGGTTTAACTCTGGAAGTTGAGTGCACACTTTGACAACCGTTCTGTTAGATAGCTGCGTTTTGGATTTAGAAGCAGATATTTCCCTGGGCTTACTGCTGTTTCTTCCATATGCCGGTAATGGGCTGATAACGCCTGTTTTGGGACTCTGCAGAGAAAGTGTTTGCAGACTGCTGAATCCACACACGGCTTTAACTCTGGAAGTTGAGTGCACACGTTGACAACCGTTCTGTTAGATAGCTGCGTTTTGGATTTAGAAGCAGATATTTCCCTGTGCTTACTGCTGTTTCTTCCATATGCCGGTAATGGGCTGAAAACGCCTGTTTTGGGACTCTGCAGAGAAAGTGTTTGCAGACTGCTGAATCCACACACGGGTTTAACTCTGGAAGTTGAGTGCACACATTGACAACCGTTCTGTTAGATAGCTGCGTTTTGGATTTAGAAGCAGATATTTCCCTGGGCTTACTGCTGTTTCTTCCATATGCCGGTAATGGGCTGATAACGCCTGTTTTGGGACTCTGCAGAGAAAGTGTTTGCAGACTGCTGAATCCACACACGGCTTTAACTCTGGAAGTTGAGTGCACACATTGACAACCGTTCTGTTAGATAGCTGCGTTTTGGATTTAGAAGCAGATATTTCCCTGTGCTTACTGCTGTTTCTTCCATATGCCGGTAATGGGCTGAAAACGCCTGTTTTGGGACTCTGCAGAGAAAGTGTTTGCAGACTGCTGAATCCACACACGGGTTTAACTCTGGAAGTTGAGTGCACACATTGACAACCGTTCTGTTAGATAGCTGCGTTTTGGATTTAGAAGCAGATATTTCCCTGTGCTTACTGCTGTTTCTTCCATATGCCGGTAATGGGCTGAAAACGCCTGTTTTGGGACTCTGCAGAGAAAGTGTTTGCAGACTGCTGAATCCACACACGGGTTTAACTCTGGAAGTTGAGTGCACACTTTGACAACCGTTCTGTTAGATAGCTGCGTTTTGGATTTAGAAGCAGATATTTCCCTGGGCTTACTGCTGTTTCTTCCATATGCCGGTAATGGGCTGATAACGCCTGTTTTGGGACTCTGCAGAGAAAGTGTTTGCAGACTGCTGAATCCACACACGGCTTTAACTCTGGAAGTTGAGTGCACACGTTGACAACCGTTCTGTTAGATAGCTGCGTTTTGGATTTAGAAGCAGATATTTCCCTGTGCTTACTGCTGTTTCTTCCATATGCCGGTAATGGGCTGAAAACGCCTGTTTTGGGACTCTGCAGAGAAAGTGTTTGCAGACTGCTGAATCCACACACGGGTTTAACTCTGGAAGTTGAGTGCACACATTGACAACCGTTCTGTTAGATAGCTGCGTTTTGGATTTAGAAGCAGATATTTCCCTGGGCTTACTGCTGTTTCTTCCATATGCCGGTAATGGGCTGATAACGCCTGTTTTGGGACTCTGCAGAGAAAGTGTTTGCAGACTGCTGAATCCACACACGGCTTTAACTCTGGAAGTTGAGTGCACACATTGACAACCGTTCTGTTAGATAGCTGCGTTTTGGATTTAGAAGCAGATATTTCCCTGTGCTTAGTGCTGTTTCTTCCATATGCCGGTAATGGGCTGAAAACGCCTGTTTTGGGACTCTGCAGAGAAAGTGTTTGCAGACTGCTGAATCCACACACGGGTTTAACTCTGGTAGTTGAGTGCACACATTGACAACCGTTCTGTTAGATAGCTGCGTTTTGGATTTAGAAGCAGATATTTCCCTGTGCTTACTGCTGTTTCTTCCATATGCCGGTAATGGGCTGAAAACGCCTGTTTTGGGACTCTGCAGAGAAAGTGTTTGCAGACTGCTGAATCCACACACGGGTTTAACTCTGGAAGTTGAGTGCACACATTGACAACCGTTCTGTTAGATAGCTGCGTTTTGGATTTAGAAGCAGATATTTCCCTGTGCTTACTGCTGTTTCTTCCATATGCCGGTAATGGGCTGAAAACGCCTGTTTTGGGACTCTGCAGAGAAAGTGTTTGCAGACTGCTGAATCCACACACGGGTTTAACTCTGGAAGTTGAGTGCACACATTGACAACCGTTCTGTTAGATAGCTGCGTTTTGGATTTAGAAGCAGATATTTCCCTGTGCTTACTGCTGTTTCTTCCATATGCCGGTAATGGGCTGAAAACGCCTGTTTTGGGACTCTGCAGAGAAAGTGTTTGCAGACTGCTGAATCCACACACGGGTTTAACTCTGGCAGTTGAGTGCACACATTGACAACCGTTCTGTTAGATAGCTGCGTTTTGGATTTAGAAGCAGATATTTCCCTGGGCTTACTGCTGTTTCTTCCATATGCCGGTAATGGGCTGATAACGCCTGTTTTGGGACTCTGCAGAGAAAGTGTTTGCAGACTGCTGAATCCACACACGGGTTTAACTCTGGAAGTTGAGTGCACACATTGACAACCGTTCTGTTAGATAGCTGCGTTTTGGATTTAGAAGCAGATATTTCCCTGTGCTTAGTGCTGTTTCTTCCATATGCCGGTAATGGGCTGAAAACGCCTGTTTTGGGACTCTGCAGAGAAAGTGTTTGCAGACTGCTGAATCCACACACGGGTTTAACTCTGGAAGTTGAGTGCACACATTGACAACCGTTCTGTTAGATAGCTGCGTTTTGGATTTAGAAGCAGATATTTCCCTGTGCTTACTGCTGTTTCTTCCATATGCCGGTAATGGGCTGAAAACGCCTGTTTTGGGACTCTGCAGAGAAAGTGTTTGCAGACTGCTGAATCCACACACGGGTTTAACTCTGGAAGTTGAGTGCACACATTGACAACCGTTCTGTTAGATAGCTGCGTTTTGGATTTAGAAGCAGATATTTCCCTGTGCTTACTGCTGTTTCTTCCATATGCCGGTAATGGGCTGAAAACGCCTGTTTTGGGACTCTGCAGAGAAAGTGTTTGCAGACTGCTGAATCCACACACGGGTTTAACTCTGGAAGTTGAGTGCACACTTTGACAACCGTTCTGTTAGATAGCTGCGTTTTGGATTTAGAAGCAGATATTTCCCTGGGCTTACTGCTGTTTCTTCCATATGCCGGTAATGGGCTGATAACGCCTGTTTTGGGACTCTGCAGAGAAAGTGTTTGCAGACTGCTGAATCCACACACGGCTTTAACTCTGGAAGTTGAGTGCACACGTTGACAACCGTTCTGTTAGATAGCTGCGTTTTGGATTTAGAAGCAGATATTTCCCTGTGCTTACTGCTGTTTCTTCCATATGCCGGTAATGGGCTGAAAACGCCTGTTTTGGGACTCTGCAGAGAAAGTGTTTGCAGACTGCTGAATCCACACAAGGATTTAACTCTGGAAGTTGAGTGCACACATTGACAACCGTTCTGTTAGATAGCTGCGTTTTGGATTTAGAAGCAGATATTTCCCTGGGCTTACTGCTGTTTCTTCCATATGCCGGTAATGGGCTGATAACGCCTGTTTTGGGACTCTGCAGAGAAAGTGTTTGCAGACTGCTGAATCCACACACGGCTTTAACTCTGGAAGTTGAGTGCACACATTGACAACCGTTCTGTTAGATAGCTGCGTTTTGGATTTAGAAGCAGATATTTCCCTGTGCTTAGTGCTGTTTCTTCCATATGCCGGTAATGGGCTGAAAACGCCTGTTTTGGGACTCTGCAGAGAAAGTGTTTGCAGACTGCTGAATCCACACACGGGTTTAACTCTGGAAGTTGAGTGCACACATTGACAACCGTTCTGTTAGATAGCTGCGTTTTGGATTTAGAAGCAGATATTTCCCTGTGCTTACTGCTGTTTCTTCCATATGCCGGTAATGGGCTGAAAACGCCTGTTTTGGGACTCTGCAGAGAAAGTGTTTGCAGACTGCTGAATCCACACACGGGTTTAACTCTGGAAGTTGAGTGCACACATTGACAACCGTTCTGTTAGATAGCTGCGTTTTGGATTTAGAAGCAGATATTTCCCTGTGCTTACTGCTGTTTCTTCCATATGCCGGTAATGGGCTGAAAACGCCTGTTTTGGGACTCTGCAGAGAAAGTGTTTGCAGACTGCTGAATCCACACACGGGTTTAACTCTGGAAGTTGAGTGCACACATTGACAACCGTTCTGTTAGATAGCTGCGTTTTGGATTTAGAAGCAGATATTTCCCTGTGCTTACTGCTGTTTCTTCCATATGCCGGTAATGGGCTGAAAACGCCTGTTTTGGGACTCTGCAGAGAAAGTGTTTGCAGACTGCTGAATCCACACACGGGTTTAACTCTGGAAGTTGAGTGCACACATTGACAACCGTTCTGTTAGATAGCTGCGTTTTGGATTTAGAAGCAGATATTTCCCTGGGCTTACTGCTGTTTCTTCCATATGCCGGTAATGGGCTGATAACGCCTGTTTTGGGACTCTGCAGAGAAAGTGTTTGCAGACTGCTGAATCCACACACGGCTTTAACTCTGGAAGTTGAGTGCACACATTGACAACCGTTCTGTTAGATAGCTGCGTTTTGGATTTAGAAGCAGATATTTCCCTGTGCTTAGTGCTGTTTCTTCCATATGCCGGTAATGGGCTGAAAACGCCTGTTTTGGGACTCTGCAGAGAAAGTGTTTGCAGACTGCTGAATCCACACACGGGTTTAACTCTGGAAGTTGAGTGCACACATTGACAACCGTTCTGTTAGATAGCTGCCTTTTGGATTTAGAAGCAGATATTTCCCTGTGCTTACTGCTGTTTCTTCCATATGCCGGTAATGGGCTGAAAACGCCTGTTTTGGGACTCTGCAGAGAAAGTGTTTGCAGACTGCTGAATCCACACACGGGTTTAACTCTGGAAGTTGAGTGCACACATTGACAACCGTTCTGTTAGATAGCTGCGTTTTGGATTTAGAAGCAGATATTTCCCTGTGCTTACTGCTGTTTCTTCCATATGCCGGTAATGGGCTGAAAACGCCTGTTTTGGGACTCTGCAGAGAAAGTGTTTGCAGACTGCTGAATCCACACACGGGTTTAACTCTGGAAGTTGAGTGCACACTTTGACAACCGTTCTGTTAGATAGCTGCGTTTTGGATTTAGAAGCAGATATTTCCCTGTGCTTACTGCTGTTTCTTCCATATGCCGGTAATGGGCTGAAAACGCCTGTTTTGGGACTCTGCAGAGAAACTGTTTGCAGACTGCTGAATCCACACACGGGTTTAACTCTGGAAGTTGAGTGCACACGTTGACAACCGTTCTGTTAGATAGCTGGGTTTTGGATTTAGAAGCAGATATTTCCCTGTGCTTACTGCTGTTTCTTACATACGCCGGTAATGGGCTGAAAACGCCTGTTTTGGGACTCTGCAGAGAAAGTGTTTGCAGACTGCTGAATCCACACACGGGTTTAACTCTGGAAGTTGAGTGCACACATTGACAACCGTTCTGTTAGATAGCTGCGTTTTGGATTTAGAAGCAGATATTTCCCTGGGCTTACTGCTGTTTCTTCCATATGCCGGTAATGGGCTGATAACGCCTGTTTTGGGACTCTGCAGAGAAAGTGTTTGCAGACTGCTGAATCCACACACGGCTTTAACTCTGGAAGTTGAGTGCACACATTGACAACCGTTCTGTTAGATAGCTGCGTTTTGGATTTAGAAGCAGATATTTCCCTGTGCTTAGTGCTGTTTCTTCCATATGCCGGTAATGGGCTGAAAACGCCTGTTTTGGGACTCTGCAGAGAAAGTGTTTGCAGACTGCTGAATCCACACACGGGTTTAACTCTGGAAGTTGAGTGCACACATTGACAACCGTTCTGTTAGATAGCTGCGTTTTGGATTTAGAAGCAGATATTTCCCTGTGCTTAGTGCTGTTTCTTCCATATGCCGGTAATGGGCTGAAAACGCCTGTTTTGGGACTCTGCAGAGAAAGTGTTTGCAGACTGCTGAATCCACACACGGGTTTAACTCTGGAAGTTGAGTGCACACATTGACAACCGTTCTGTTAGATAGCTGCGTTTTGGATTTAGAAGCAGATATTTCCCTGTGCTTACTGCTGTTTCTTCCATATGCCGGTAATGGGCTGAAAACGCCTGTTTTGGGACTCTGCAGAGAAAGTGTTTGCAGACTGCTGAATCCACACACGGGTTTAACTCTGGAAGTTGAGTGCACACATTGACAACCGTTCTGTTAGATAGCTGCGTTTTGGATTTAGAAGCAGATATTTCCCTGTGCTTACTGCTGTTTCTTCCATATGCCGGTAATGGGCTGAAAACGCCTGTTTTGGGACTCTGCAGAGAAAGTGTTTGCAGACTGCTGAATCCACACACGGGTTTAACTCTGGAAGTTGAGTGCACACTTTGACAACCGTTCTGTTAGATAGCTGCGTTTTGGATTTAGAAGCAGATATTTCCCTGTGCTTACTGCTGTTTCTTCCATATGCCGGTAATGGGCTGAAAACGCCTGTTTTGGGACTCTGCAGAGAAAGTGTTTGCAGACTGCTGAATCCACACACGGGTTTAACTCTGGAAGTTGAGTGCACACGTTGACAACCGTTCTGTTAGATAGCTGGGTTTTGGATTTGGAAGCAGATATTTCCCTGTGCTTACTGCTGTTTCTTACATACGCCGGTAATGGGCTGAAAACGCCTGTTTTGGGACTCTGCAGAGAAAGTGTTTGCAGACTGCTGAATCCACACACGGGTTTAACTCTGGAAGTTGAGTGCACACATTGACAACCGTTCTGTTAGATAGCTGCGTTTTGGATTTAGAAGCAGATATTTCCCTGGGCTTACTGCTGTTTCTTCCATATGCCGGTAATGGGCTGATAACGCCTGTTTTGGGACTCTGCAGAGAAAGTGTTTGCAGACTGCTGAATCCACACACGGCTTTAACTCTGGAAGTTGAGTGCACACATTGACAACCGTTCTGTTAGATAGCTGCGTTTTGGATTTAGAAGCAGATATTTCCCTGTGCTTAGTGCTGTTTCTTCCATATGCCGGTAATGGGCTGAAAACGCCTGTTTTGGGACTCTGCAGAGAAAGTGTTTGCAGACTGCTGAATCCACACACGGGTTTAACTCTGGAAGTTGAGTGCACACATTGACAACCGTTCTGTTAGATAGCTGCGTTTTGGATTTAGAAGCAGATATTTCCCTGTGCTTACTGCTGTTTCTTCCATATGCCGGTAATGGGCTGAAAACGCCTGTTTTGGGACTCTGCAGAGAAAGTGTTTGCAGACTGCTGAATCCACACACGGGTTTAACTCTGGAAGTTGAGTGCACACATTGACAACCGTTCTGTTAGATAGCTGCGTTTTGGATTTAGAAGCAGATATTTCCCTGTGCTTACTGCTGTTTCTTCCATATGCCGGTAATGGGCTGAAAACGCCTGTTTTGGGACTCTGCAGAGAAAGTGTTTGCAGACTGCTGAATCCACACACGGGTTTAACTCTGGAAGTTGAGTGCACACATTGACAACCGTTCTGTTAGATAGCTGCGTTTTGGATTTAGAAGCAGATATTTCCCTGTGCTTACTGCTGTTTCTTCCATATGCCGGTAATGGGCTGAAAACGCCTGTTTTGGGACTCTGCAGAGAAAGTGTTTGCAGACTGCTGAATCCACACACGGGTTTAACTCTGGAAGTTGAGTGCACACGTTGACAACCGTTCTGTTAGATAGCTGGGTTTTGGATTTAGAAGCAGATATTTCCCTGTGCTTACTGCTGTTTCTTCCATATGCCGGTAATGGGCTGAAAACGCCTGTTTTGGGACTCTGCAGAGAAAGTGTTTGCAGACTGCTGAATCCACACACGGGTTTAACTCTGGAAGTTGAGTGCACACGTTGACAACCGTTCTGTTAGATAGCTGCGTTTTGGATTTAGAAGCAGATATTTCCCTGGGCTTACTGCTGTTTCTTCCATATGCCGGTAATGGGCTGATAACGCCTGTTTTGGGACTCTGCAGAGAAAGTGTTTGCAGACTGCTGAATCCACACACGGCTTTAACTCTGGAAGTTGAGTGCACACATTGACAACCGTTCTGTTAGATAGCTGCGTTTTGGATTTAGAAGCAGATATTTCCCTGTGCTTACTGCTGTTTCTTCCATATGCCGGTAATGGGCTGAAAACGCCTGTTTTGGGACTCTGCAGAGAAAGTGTTTGCAGACTGCTGAATCCACACACGGGTTTAACTCTGGAAGTTGAGTGCACACATTGACAACCGTTCTGTTAGATAGCTGCGTTTTGGATTTAGAAGCAGATATTTCCCTGTGCTTACTGCTGTTTCTTCCATATGCCGGTAATGGGCTGAAAACGCCTGTTTTGGGACTCTGCAGAGAAAGTGTTTGCAGACTGCTGAATCCACACACGGGTTTAACTCTGGAAGTTGAGTGCACACATTGACAACCGTTCTGTTAGATAGCTGGGTTTTGGATTTAGAAGCAGATATTTCCCTGTGCTTACTGCTGTTTCTTCCATATGCCGGTAATGGGCTGAAAACGCCTGTTTTGGGACTCTGCAGAGAAAGTGTTTGCAGACTGCTGAATCCACACACGGGTTTAACTCTGGAAGTTGAGTGCACACATTGACAACCGTTCTGTTAGATAGCTGCGTTTTGGATTTAGAAGCAGATATTTCCCTGGGCTTACTGCTGTTTCTTCCATATGCCGGTAATGGGCTGATAACGCCTGTTTTGGGACTCTGCAGAGAAAGTGTTTGCAGACTGCTGAATCCACACACGGGTTTAACTCTGGAAGTTGAGTGCACACATTGACAACCGTTCTGTTAGATAGCTGCGTTTTGGATTTAGAAGCAGATATTTCCCTGTGCTTAGTGCTGTTTCTTCCATATGCCGGTAATGGGCTGAAAACGCCTGTTTTGGGACTCTGCAGAGAAAGTGTTTGCAGACTGCTGAATCCACACACGGGTTTAACTCTGGAAGTTGAGTGCACACATTGACAACCGTTCTGTTAGATAGCTGCGTTTTGGATTTAGAAGCAGATATTTCCCTGTGCTTAGTGCTGTTTCTTCCATATGCCGGTAATGGGCTGAAAACGCCTGTTTTGGGACTCTGCAGAGAAAGTGTTTGCAGACTGCTGAATCCACACACGGGTTTAACTCTGGAAGTTGAGTGCACACATTGACAACCGTTCTGTTAGATAGCTGCGTTTTGGATTTAGAAGCAGATATTTCCCTGGGCTTACTGCTGTTTCTTCCATATGCCGGTAATGGGCTGATAACGCCTGTTTTGGGACTCTGCAGAGAAAGTGTTTGCAGACTGCTGAATCCACACACGGCTTTAACTCTGGAAGTTGAGTGCACACATTGACAACCGTTCTGTTAGATAGCTGCGTTTTGGATTTAGAAGCAGATATTTCCCTGTGCTTACTGCTGTTTCTTTCATATGCCGGTAATGGGCTGAAAACGCCTGTTTTGGGACTCTGCAGAGAAAGTGTTTGCAGACTGCTGAATCCATACACGGGTTTAACTCTGGAAGTTGAGTGCACACATTGACAACCGTTCTGTTAGATAGCTGCGTTTTGGATTTAGAAGCAGATATTTCCCTGTGCTTACTGCTGTTTCTTCCATACGCCGGTAATGGGCTGAAAACGCCTGTTTTGGGACTCTGCAGAGAAAGTGTTTGCAGACTGCTGAATCCACACACGGGTTTAACTCTGGAAGTTGAGTGCACACATTGACAACCGTTCTGTTAGATAGCTGCGTTTTGGATTTAGAAGCAGATATTTCCCTGGGCTTACTGCTGTTTCTTCCATATGCCGGTAATGGGCTAATAACGCCTGTTTTGGGACTCTGCAGAGAAAGTGTTTGCAGACTGCTGAATCCACACACGGCTTTAACTCTGGAAGTTGAGTGCACACATTGACAACCGTTCTGTTAG